>NW_024705556.1:0-25000 GCF_018977255.1 Callorhinchus milii | reverse complement strand
AACGGACACCCAGGCAACAGGCAGACGACAGACAGAGCGAGAGAGACAGGCAGACGACAGACAGAGTGAGAGACAGGCACAGAGCGAGACAGACAGGCACAGAGCGAGAGAGACAGACAGACACAGAGCGAGAGAGACAGACACGGAGCGAGAGAGACAGACACAGAGCGAGAGAGACAGACACAGAGCGAGAGAGACAGACACAGAGCGAGAGAGACAGACACAGAGCGAGACAGACAGACACAGAGCGAGACAGACAGACACAGAGCGAGACAGACAGACACAGAGCGAGAGACAGACACAGAGCGAGAGACAGACACAGAGCGAGAGACAGACACAGAGCGAGACAGACAGACACAGAGCGAGACAGACAGACACAGAGCGAGACAGACAGACACAGAGCGAGACAGACAGACACAGAGCGAGACAGACAGACACAGAGCGAGACAGACAGACACAGAGCGAGACAGACAGACACAGAGCGAGACAGACAGACACAGAGCGAGACAGACAGACACAGAGCGAGACAGACAGACACAGAGCGAGACAGACAGACACAGAGCGAGACAGACAGACACAGAGCGAGACAGACAGACACAGAGCGAGACAGACAGACACAGAGCGAGACAGACAGACACAGAGCGAGACAGACAGACACAGAGCGAGACAGACAGACACAGAGCGAGACAGACAGACACAGAGCGAGACAGACAGACACAGAGCGAGACAGACAGACACAGAGCGAGACAGACAGACACAGAGCGAGACAGACAGAGAGCGAGACAGACAGAGAGCGAGACAGACAGACACAGAGCGAGACAGACAGACACAGAGCGAGACAGACAGACACAGAGCGAGACAGACAGACACAGAGCGAGACAGACAGGCACAGAGCGAGACAGACAGGCACAGAGCGAGACAGACAGGCACAGAGCGAGACAGACAGACACAGAGCGAGACAGACAGACACAGAGCGAGACAGACAGACACAGAGACACAGACAGACTTTATTGCCTATTGTTTTGCTGGACACACACACACAGGGCTCTCAGCTGTTTCAGTGTCATTTATCTCTCTCTCTCTCTCCCCCTCTCCTCCAGCCCTTTCTCTCCCCCTCCCACACTCTCTCTCTCTCCCTCCCTCCCCCTCCCACACTCTCTCTCTCCCCTCTCCTCCAGCCCTTTCTCTCCCCCTCACACACTCTCTCTCTCTCCCCCTCTCCTCCAGCCTTTCTCTCCCCCTCCCACTCTCTCTCTCTCCCCCTCTCCTCCAGCCCTTTCTCTCCCCTCCCACACTCTCTCTCTCTCCCCCTCCCACACTCTCTCTCTCCCTCACTCCCACACTCTCTCTCCCCCTCCCACACTCTCTCTCTCCCCCTCCCACACTCTCTCTCTCCCACTCTCTCTCTCTCCCCCTCCCACACTCTCTCCCCCTCCCCACACTCTCTCCTCTCCCCCTCCCACTCTCTCTCTCTCCCCCTCCCACACTCTCTCCTCCAGCCCTTTCTCCCTTCACTCCCTCCCTCCCCTCTCTCTATCTCTCTATCAGCCCTTTCTCCCTTCCTCCTCCTTTCTCTATCCCTCTCTCTCTCTCCTATAGCCCTTTCTCTCTCTCTATCTCCCTCTTTCTCTATCCCTCTCTCTCCTTCAGCCCTCCCTCCCTCTATTCCATCCTTTCTCCCTCTCTCTCTATCCCTCTCCTTCAGCCCCTTCCCTCTCTCTCTATATCCCTTTCTCTCTCTCTCTCTCTCTCCCTCTCCCTTTCTCCCTCTCTCTCTATCCCCTCTATATCTCTCTCTCCCTATCCCTTTCTCCCTCTCTCTCTCTCTCCCTCTCTATCCCTCTCTCTCTCTATCCCTCTCCCCCTCTCTCTCTATCCCTTTCTCCCCCCCCTCTCTCTCTCCCCCTCTCTCTCTATCCCTTTCTCCCCCTCTCTCTCTCTCCCCCCTCTCTCTCTATCCCTTTCTCCCTCTCTCTCTATCCCTTTCTCCCTCTCTCTATCTCTCTCTCTATCCCTTTCTCCCTCTCTCTATATCCCTTTCTCCCCCCCTCTCTCTCTATCTCTCCCCCTCTCTCTCTATCCCTTTCTCCCTCTCTCTCTCCCTCTCTCTCTCTCCCTCCCCCTCTCTCTCTCTCTCCCCCTCTCCCCCTCTCTCCCTCCCCCTCTCTCTCTATCTCTCCCTCTCTCTCTCCCCCTCTCTCTCTATCCCTTTCTCCCTCTCTCTCTCCCCCTCACCCCCTCTCACCTGCTCAAAGGGCCATTTCTCGGCCACCCTCTTGGCGCTGATGTCCAGGAGGCTGTCGGGGCGGTGGAACCTGCCGCCGGGCCCGGGCCCGGGCTTGGCGTGTCCGGCCTTCCCGGGCGGGAGGCACAGGCGCTTGACGGGCGGCGGCGGCGGCAGCGGCAGCAGCTGAGGCGACGCTCCCACCTCCATAGCCCTCTCCTCCTCCGCCCCCCCACCGCCACCCCCTGAGCGCACGCCGACCCCGACCGGGCCTTATATATAAGGTGTGGAGGGGGCGGGGCCGCCCGGAGCGCCCGCCCACCCCCATTGGTCACCACCCGCCCGCCCCGCCCCCCAGCTCGCACCCGATTGGCCCCGTTCCCCCCCTGGCCCCGCCTCCATTGGCCGCCGCACGCACGCACGCCCGCCCCGCCCCCCCAGCTCGCACCCGATTGGCCCCGTTCTCCGCCCGCTCCCATTGGCCGCCGCACGCACGCTCCGCCCCGCCCCCCCAGCTCGCACCCGATTGGCCCCGTTCTCCGCCCGCTCCCATTGGCCGCCGCACGCACGCTCCGCCCCGCCCCCTCAGCTCGCACCCGATTGGCCCCGTTCGCCCCCCTGCGCCCGCCCACCCATTCGCGTCACCGCGCAGCTCGACGCCCCGCGCGCGCCGATTGGACGCGGCCCGCTGTCAATCTGCTCAGGCTCCACCCACTCCTCCCCCCCCTCTCTTCACTCCTCCCCCTTTGCCTTTTAAACCCCCAATGTGTGTGACTCACTCAATCAGTCTCGTCCTGGGGGGGTCGGGGGGGGGGGGGGGGGGTGGTGTCGGAATTAAATCACCAACCCCCCCCCCCACAGCCCCCCCACAGCCCCCACACATCCCCCCTTTAGCCTCCCCCCCCCCTCCCCCGCCGCCCGCCCAATCACACAGTCACTACACCCTCTCGAGGTCTGTCCCGCGAAGCGCTTTGAGACGTCGAGCCGACGCGATGAGAGGCGCTGCGTCGGACGCAAAGATTATTGTTGTTATTATTATTATCCCTTTGCAACTCAGAGGTTAAGAGAGAACTCCCCCTCCCCTCCCCCACCCCCGACAAAGCAAGAGGACCTGGCTGGGTGGGTGGGTGGGTGGGGGGGTTGGGAGGGGGGGGGGGGGGGGTGCAGGGTGGCCGGCGAAAGTTTCCGCACTCCAGGCGCCCGATGATAATCCCTCGAGAGAAAGAGAAACAACAATCGCAAATCGGTCACTTCCATCCGCGACTGTTTGTGGTAGGCGGGCGGGAGGGGGTGGTGGGGGTGGGGGGGGGGGGGGGGGGGGAGCGCGGGGGGGGACGTCGTCGGGCGCAATTGGCTGACGGGGTTTTCGCCCACGAAGTAACACAAGGTCACTTGGGTGTATTCCGTGAAGAAGCGCTTTGGAGACGTCTCGAAGCGCTTCACGTAGCAGTGTCTGCGCCACAAACAGCGGTGGATCGAAGTCGACCACAATATTATTATTATTATTATTACATTGTTAGATTATATTAAATCGGCTGCCGAGTTTCGCCCACAAAACACAGTCAATTCAATTCGCAGTGTATCCTGTGAGCGCTTTGAGACGTCTCGAAGACGTGATTAAGGCGTTGACATCAAACACAAGGACTGTTATTATTATTTTCATTATTCTTTTTGAGGGATTATTACCCCCCGTAGGAAAGCGATCGCCAGTCGACTAACACCCGGGTTTTGATTGATTGCTAGGTAAAGCAGAGGCGTGCGGAGAAGGAAACTTGACTAAGGGGGGGAGCGAGCCCCAGCACAGACACGATGGGGAGAGCGCGAGAGCAGGGAATGGGATTGGAGTAGAGAGCTTCAGGGGGGGAGCGAGCCCCAGCACAGACACGATGGGGGCCACTGGACTCCTTCTGTGACTGTAAGCATTCCACGAATCTCCGAAATTTTTTTTCCCTGTAAGTCTCCTTCCGCCCGGCAATCCGAACCCAGGTACTCTGGCTTGCAGGGAATGGGATGAGAGTAAAGAGCCTCTTGTGTAGGGGGGAGTGAGCCCCTGCACAGATACGATGGGGAGAGAGAAAGAGCAGGGAATGGGGTTAGAATAGAGAGCTTCAGTGGGGGGGGAGCGAGCCCCAGCACAGACACGATGGGGAGAGAGCGAGAGCAGGGAATGGGATTGGAGTAGAGAGCTTCAGGGGGGGAGCGAGCCCCAGCACAGACACAATGGGGGCCACTGGACTCCTTCTGTGACTGTAAGCATTCCACAAATCTCCGAAATGTTTTTTCCCTGTAAGCCCCCCCGCATCCCTAATCCTATCGAATCACACTTCACAGCATCCCGTCCGCCTCTACTCTGACTCCCCGTGGTCTTGTCTCTATTCACCTCCTTGTCCCACTGATCTTCGACACGGCAAACCTTAGCCTTTCAAAGCCGGTCGGAACGAGGGGAAAAAAGCCCATTTAGAGCAAATCAAAGGGCCTTCCAAAATCCTCCGCCTAATGTAATTAGATTAGAATGGGAGAGGGGAGGAGAGGAGGGCAGAGAGACAGTTAACTTGGCTCAAGCGCTGTCCTGGGATATAAAAGTCGTTCAGCCTCTGGGCAAACCAACCCCCACCACCTGAGCCTCCTCAGAAGCTTCGATCGCGAAGGTCTTTTCTTCGAGAATATTTTGAGCGCCACCGTCTTGAGGGTATTAAAGTCTAAAGCTATCCAACAACAACAACTTGCATTTACACAGCCCCCCCCTCCCCCAAGCAGGGTAGCGTCCCACAGCGCTCAACAGTGGTGGAGAACGACACCGAGCCCGGGGGTGGGAGTGTGGGGAGGTCCGAAGATGGGGAAGGAGATGGGAAAATGGGGAAGGAGATAGAGGAAGAGTGTTCCTGGGCGTTTCTTACTCTACACAACCCGCTTGTTATTAATAATAATTATAATAATATCCATGCCGCGTTTTTCCCACAAAATACACAGTCGCGACACTTTACAGCGTGTCCTGTGAAGCGCATTGAGACGTCCCGAAGACGTCATAAGGCGCTGTATCAAAGGCGAGGATTATTATTATTATAAGTTGAGAGAGAGAGAGAGAGAGAGATGGTCTTGAAGCAGACCTGAAAAAAAAAGCCTAAACCCTCTCCCAACACCTCTCTGTCCTTCCTCTTCGACCGTGCCTTCGGTCATTCTCTTTTCCCCTCCCAACCCCCCACCCCCACCCACCCATCATCGCCCCCCAGCCATATCCCACTGTCTAGAACAATGTGTAAACTGCCAGGAAGCTCTCTCTCTAAAGACACACGTTTGTGTGAAGCTTTTCCAGCTGCTTAAAGGCTCAAAGGTACAAGGGGTTGATTGGAACAGTAGGGGAGCTATCCATACAGCAGACAACTTAAATGAGACCAGCGGCGGACAGGACAATCAAGGCAGGTGAGATGACCAAGGCATTGAGACAACTGTTTTACACGTACGCAGCACCTTTCGAGATGGGAGGCTGCCTCGGGGTAAAACGTCTCAACGGTCTTGTCTGGCCAGGGCACCCGAGCTACGAGGGTGGGAGACGAGAGATAATAATAATTAGTAATAACAATAATGACGCTTGCGTTTGATAAGAGCGCCTCATCGCGTTTTCAAGACATCTCGGCGCGCTTCGCAGAATACACTGACAAGTGAATCGACTGTGTTATTTTGTGGGCGAAACGCGGCAGCCCATTAAGCAGTCGTGGATTGAGCGACTAAGTTATTACGATTTCTTTTTTTTAGGGGTTATTATCTTCCACGGAAAAGCGACTCGCCAATCGACTGACAAGCGGGTTCCTCCTTACGGGCTCGGTAAGCCGAGGCGCGTGTGTGTGTGTGTGTGTGTGGAGAAAGGAAGAACTTGCCCAACTTTTCGCCCTGCCGGGAATCGGGCTCAGGTCCTCTCGCTTGCGAGTGCCCCAGAAAGGCACTGAGCGGCAGAAAAATAAACACGAATCTGTAGGTATTCCCGGCAGAACTGCAGCACTGTCCAGTGGCTCCAGCGGAGGTCAATCACCTCCGCGGCAGGACGCAGAGTCAAATAATCTGCGCTCTAATGGTCTACGTGGTTCAGCGCTACATCACAACAGTCCCTTCTTAATATGTTAAGAATGTAAGACACTCCAAGACGAGAAAAGACCATCTCGTTCGCTTTCCGCCTTCCTGGCCATATTGTCCCTAAATGTACTGTATCCTATAAGGCTATTCCCCTAAAACAAAACTCTCTCACCTGTGTTGGAAAGAATCAACGCTTCCCGCTGCCTTCAACCGTCTGCCTCGGGAGCCTCTTCGCTCGCTGAAATAGCGTTGGCGTAGATTTGTTCTGAACTTACCCCCACCACCACCCACACCGTCAATCTCAGTAAGTAGTACGCCCAGTAAGTAGTAAGTAGGAACCCGCTTGTGAGTCGATTGGCGGATGGATCGCTGTTCCGGGGGTAATCATTCCTTTCCAAAAATAATAATAATGATCTGGTCACTCAATCTAACACCGCGTGTGGAACGTGGCTGCGTTTCACCCTCAAAATATACAGTCCATTTAATTTACAGTGTATCCCGCGAGGCGCTTTGAGACGTCTCGAAGACGCTTCTGTCAAATTCAAGGAGTATCATCGTTATTATTCTTATTAATAACATGTGCGCTTTCAAATGAGATGCACATCGCCTTATCCGGAGAATAACTGAGAAGGCGGCCTTCGGTAATCAGGAACAAATTTACCAGCAGTTAACATCAGCCTGTTATTGCACTCTGTGTGGCAATTATCGGCTTTTATATAATGCAAAGCAGTAATTAATGGTGCAGTTACCACCGTTTGTTTCAGTACAATTTGCAACTTCAAATAGTTTTGTTTTCCAGTGGAATAATTAGGCTTTAGATCAAAGGCTATCGGCTTTACGTTATAATAATAACAACTCAAATTGGGCCGGTGGCAGGAAGGAATTCTATAGTGTTGGGAGGGAATTCCGTTGGCACTTCCGAGAATCACAATTCTACGGGGGGAAGATTACAATAATATTAATAATAATCCTTCCAATGGACACAGCGACTTATCACGTCTTCGAGACGTCTCAAAGCGCTTCACAGGATGTACCGTGAAGTGAATTGACTGTATGTTTTGTGGGCGAAACGCGGCGGCCGATTACACACAGCAGCAGCCGTGGATCGAGTGGCCAAATTACTATTGCGTTTTTATTATTTTTTGGAAGGGTTTATTACCCCTGGAAAAGCGATCCGCCGATCGACCAACAACCGGGCTCCTACTTACCGCTGAGGTAAACAGAGGCGTGCGTGCGGAGTGAGAAAACTTGCCCAAGTTTCGCCCCGTCCGGGAATTGAACCCAGGTCCTCTCGCTTGCGAGGCGAGCGCTCTAACCAGTACGTCACAGGACTTTCCACATTAGACACTTCCTACGATCACAATTCTATAGGGGAAGATGATTATTATTAATAATATCATTAGTAACTTATTTAAAAGTGCCCGTTCGGGTGGACGTTACGGATCCCGCGGCACTATTCGAAAAGAGGAGGGGGTCCATCTCCGGGAACGGCGCAGTGCGCAAACTGGCTGCCGCGTTTCTCCCACGAACACCGAGCGACCGCGCTTTTTAACAGTATATGCCACGAGACGTCCAATCCGAAATGTTGATTCTTTCGAACGCAGTTTTCCTTTAGGAAATAACGTTATAGGACATAGGGAGTTCGGGACATACGTGCATGCGACCGCCAGGAAGGTGAACGAAACGGACCTTGGTCTTTTTCTTGTCTAGCTTTTCTTACGTTCTTATATCAAATGTAAGGATTATTATTATTATTATCCCCCAATTTGTGGAGTCCTGTAGCTCAGTGGTTAGAGCACTCGCTTTGCAAGTGAGAGACCTGAGTTCAATTCCAGGCAGAGGGCGAAACCTTGGGCAAGTTTCCTTACTCCACACAGAGCCTAATAATAATCCCTCCAAAACCAAACAATAATAAATTGGTCATTTTCAATCTACAACTGTTTGTGGGACATTGCTGTGCGCAATTGGCTGCCGCGTTCACCCACAAATATACAGTCAATTCACTTTACAGTGTGTTCTGTGAAGCGCTTTGGGACGTCCTTCCGATGTGAAAAGCGCTATATCAAATGCAAGGATTATTATTATATTATTATTATAATCCAATGCTTTGCTAGGCTTCAGATCTCACCCCAACTCGGTCAAGGGGAGGGAGGGAGAGAGAGAGAGAGAGAGAGAATTACATTAAGGAAACAAATTTCTCCATTAAAAACTCAAGAGCTTTGACTTAACCTGGCATTTCCTGACATCTGGTCCACACATGAAATCAGACGGTCTAACGCTTGGCCGAGGACAAAGTTTGCCAGAGATTCCAGCCTCCGGATTTCCACGATTTCTCCTAACCACGGCACGTGGTATTACCACCAGTGATAATCGTTGCATCGCCCGACAACATTAACCCCCGCGTTTGCTTTTGAAACGTCTGTAAAGAGCAGTTTGTAATGTATAATTTATATTATAATTCATAATATAATGAATTATAATACAGAATATACTGTAAAGTGTAGTGACTGTGTTTTTTGGGGGACGAAACGCGCCCACAAAATACAAGGGCGAAATGCAAGGATTATTATTAAAGGCAACAAATTGTATTTGTATAGCTCCTTTCAGGTCGGGAGGACGTTTCAAGATGTTGGATGGACAGTCAGGGATTGGGACCCGAGCTGGGGGCTGGAATCAGGACGGGGGGGGGGGGGTGGAAGACAGGGAGGGTGGGGATAGGAGAGTGACCGAAGGCACTCGGAGGGTCTTGAGACGGGATTTGAAGGAGGCAAGAGAGGGGGAGAGGATAAATCTCTATGAGGTCCTCTCTGAGTCGCCTTCCCTCATCCAGGACTTGATGTCCGACAGGCAGTCGGACATCAAGTTCAAAGAGGGAATGGCGAGAGAGAAAGGAGCGGAGCTGGGACGCGACGACTCATTCCAGGACCTTGGAGAGGAATGGGAGGATAGAGATGGGGCGGAAGCTGGAGAGGAGGGATGGATCCGGGAAGGTTTTTTCAAGATGGGGGTGATGACAGCTGTTTTTAGGGGGGGTTGGGAACTGAACCGGTGGACAAGGAGAGCTTGACGACATCGGACAGGAGAGGGGACAGAAGGTGAAGCTGGGAGACGAGGAGAGAGGTGGGGATGGGATCGAGGGAGCAGGTGGTGGGTTTGAGTTTGCGGACAGTCGTGGTGAGGGACAGATAGGTTCGAAGGAATATAGGGGGGGGGGATGCGTCAGTAGGGAGCGGTGATGTGGGGGTGGTTGTGGACGGGGCTGAGGTGGCTGAACAAATCCCCTCGATTTTAGATTCGAGGAAGTCCAGCATCTCCTCGCAGTTGCAGTTTGAGAGGATGGGCGAGGTACGGGAAGGTGGACGGAGGAGACGGTTAGTGGTGGAATAGAGAAGCCTGGGGTTGTCCTTTGCCTCCAAGGTCACCTTGGAGGAGAAGGAGGATTTGGCGGAGGCAAGAGAGCAGCGGTAGATCCCTCCTCCTCTCTCGCCCACTCTTTTGTCAGTCTTCAGGTCCCACCCGAAGGCCTTCCTCTTCGACCACGCTCACGGTCACCTCCCCTCTCACGGCCTCCCCCCACCACCAATGTTAAGCGCTCCGAGATGCCGCCCAGCGTAAGTTATTTGGACGCCAGACAGATTTCCGCGGGTCACGGAATCAGAGACTGTTACAGCACAGGAGGAGGCCAATTCGGCCCATCTTGTCCGCGGCGGGCCAGAGCTACCCAATCAGTCCGCCACTCCCCACCCCTCTTACCCCCAGACCCTTGCAAAAAAAAAAATGTCCCTTTCAAGTCCCTATCCAATTCCCCTTTTGAAAGTCGTTCTCGAATCTGATTCCACACCAGCTTTTCAGGGGGTGCATTCCAGACCGTAACAACTCTCTGGGTTAAAAAATAAAATAAAATGTCTCCTCGTCTCTCATCTCCCCTCTGGTTCTTTTGCCGATTAATCTTCAAAAGACTCGACTTCTATTTTATAATAATAATCCTTGCATTTGATATAGCGCTTTTCACGTCGGGAGGACGTCCCAAAGCGTTTCACAGAACACACTGTAAAGTGAATTGACTGTATATTTGTGGGCGAACGCGGCAGCCAATTGCGCACAGCAATGTCCCACAAATAGTCGTGGATTGAAAATGACCAATTTATTATTGTTTTTGGTTTTGGAGGGATTACTATTAGGCTCTGTGTGGAGTAAGGAAACTTGCCCAAGGTTTCGCCCTCTGCCTGGAATTGAACTCAGGACTCTCACTTGCAAAGCGAGTGCTCTAACCACTGAGCCACAGGACTCCGAAAATAAAAGGCAAAGCAACGAATTGGAGAGAGAGAGAGAGAGAGAGAGAGGGTGGGAGTACAGAGAGACAGAAAGAGAGGGACAGAAAGAGAGAGAGAGACTAACTATTTGGCCCGAGTGTCGCTGAGATCCACTTACAAACGGGGCAGGTGTGAAAGGACCAGTCTCTCCCTCACTCAGTGCAATGCTCAGCTGTCACTGCCCTCACAGCTGGTGTTTCAGCTGTGAAACACGCGAAAAAATATCATTGTCAGTCACACCTGTCACGCGAGGCACAGGCACACAACACCCAGAGCCGCTTCACAAAGGAGCAGCGCGTTCCCTTATTCATAGCTATCCTCAAGGCACTGGCTCACACTGGCAAGCGCTGGTGAGTGATGATAATAATAATAATAAATAATAATCCTCGCATGTAATGCAGCCCCTTACCACGTCCTCGAGGCGTCTCAAAGCGCTTGGCAGAGTACACCGTCAAGTGAGCCGGCTGGGATATCTTGTGGGCGGAATGGCAGCCGATTGCGCACGGCAGCTTCCCCCACGAACAGCCGTGGGTCGGAGTGACCAAATGGTTATTATTTTTTTTTATTCTTTATTTTTGAAGGGATTATTACCGCAGGAAAAGCGATCCACCAGTCGGGTGACTGCTAGGTAAACGAAGGTGTGTGCGCGCGCCTGTGTGTCTGTGAGTAAGAAAACTTGCCTAAGGTTTCGCCCTGACCTGACCTGTCCTGTCCGGGAATCGAACCCGGGTCCTCCCGCTTGGTGGGCAGAGGGGAAGGGTCTTCCTCCCGGCATGACATCTGGTGCTCGATCCCCAAAGGCAATGCAAGCCTGGATAGGTCTGGCGCCTCCCTCAATTATGTGGCTACAGGGAAGCGAAACGATGCCTCCAGCGAGGGCCTCGGAGCATTTCTCACACGAGAGCTCTACAGCATAATGCGAGAGAGAGAGAGAGAGAGAGAGAGAGAGAGAGAGTGCAATAACAGGTTTCAGTGAAACTACTTCGAAACCCATCAGTGGCACCTTTCCCTGTACAAAATGTACATGCCAATGACTATATAGAGCGGTCCAACCAGTATAACCTCTCACACACACTCACACACACACCAAGAGATTTTTTTTTTAGGGTCTGAACTAAAGCGAAGCACCGGAATTTGCAAAGATTAGGTCTTAGGTTTAATAATAAATACTTGCAGCGCCTTACCCCGCCGTACAGACCAAACAGATGCTTTGGGAGTCCTGTCGCGGTCAGAGCACTCGCCTCGCAAGCGAGAGGACCCGGGTTCCATCTCCGGGCCGGGCGAAACGTTGGGCGAGTTTCCTCGCCCCACACACAACGTCTCGGTTTACCCAGCAGCAAGTCGGAACCCTATTGATCGATTGGTGGATTCCCTTTTCCAGGAGGGGGGGGGTAATAATTCCCTTCAAAAAAATAAATCAAATACAATCATTTGGTCACTCAACCCACGACGGTGTGTGGGACACCACTCTGCACAATTGGCTGCCGAGTTGCGCCAACAAAACGCACCTTAAAGTCTTACCTGCTGCGAGGCGTTTCGAGACGTCTAAAGAAAGTGATGAAGCTCTATATCAAATGCAAGGATTATTATTATTATTATTATTACAAATGGCATTGACACGGCGCCTTTCACGGCGGGAGGAAGCCCCAAGGCGCTGGACGGTCGAGGGTGTGCTCCTGAGCTGGCGTTCGGGATCAAGCGAGGTGGTGGAAGGATGACTCGAGCATTGGCTTGAGACGAGACGTCTCAACGCGCTTCGCAGGATTTACTGTAAAGTTGTGGTGATGTGTGTACACTTCACGGACAAATGCGGCAGCCAATTTTGTGCACGTCAACGGAACCAGTCAAGGACAGGAAACAGTGGACTTGCGCTGGGAAAATAATTCAGAGCAAAAAAAAAAAATCACAAGAGACTTTGTCCTTTTTTTTTTTCCCCAGGACCCCAATTGTAGCGGCAGTTCTGAGAGAGAAAGGGAGGGAGAGAGAGAGAGAGAGAGAAAAAAACACTCGATACATTGGGAGAAATTCCCTATCGTTTTATCTTCCGTGCGATTTGATACAGTGATTCCCTATTTATTTCTTGGTCTTGCTTTTCCCCTCTGATGCCTTGACGATGGTCAGTTGCTTGGCCATGTTGGCGTTGGCTTTGACGGTGATATCGTGCTCGATCTTCTTCCTGATCGCCACCTCCAGGTTCTGAGGGAAAGCTAAAGACGTCAGTCGCCGGGCTCTGTAAACCGCCGAGAAAAGCAAGGCCTGGAGCCACTGGGCGCGGAGATCGGGAAACGCGAGCGATCCACAGGGAAAGGACGCTTGAAACTCAGTGCCTTCCGATCCACATGGCGCGCGCTCTCTCTCTCTCTCTCTCTCTCCAAAGCTTTTTTTTTTACAATTGCAATTAGTTCCCCAAATCTTCGGATCGTGTCTAATAAAAGACCTTCCTCTTCGACCGTGCCTGGGGTCGCCCTCCTCCATCTCCCTCCCGTCAGCTCGGTATCGTTCCTCAGCCCTCTGGGGCGCTACGCTTCTCACACCCGAACCCCACCACCCGCAGCCTTGCGCTCGACTGGCTCCGGCCTCCTCCATTAATCCCCCGCGACCTCCTCCGCTCCGCCATCAGCCGCACCCCGAAACTCTGGAAAACACTGCCCTCAATCCCTCCACCGCGCACTCTCCTTCCTCATCCCACCCTCCCTCCCTCCCTCCCTCCTCCAACTCGCACCCTCCTTCCTCGTGCTCCGCCACTGTCAAGCGCTCCGGGGCGCTATCCTGCGCGCGGTGTGGGGGGGTTCGCTGTGTAAGTGCAAGTTGTTGTTGTTATCGTTGAGGCAGAACGGGCTCAACACCGCCGCCCAAGTCAACAGACCAACAGCGGTGACTAAACCCAGCTCCGACACCGCAGCACGTGACTCAAACCGGAGTCGGAATTCCGGCTTCGACCAACCAACCGGAATTCTGTCCTGTAGTTCGGCGGTTAAGAGCGTTCGCCTCGCGAGCGAGAGGACCCGGGTTCGATTGCCGGGCGGGGCAGGGCAGGGCGAAACGTTGGGCAAGTTTCCTTACTCCACGCACGCCTCTGCTTACCTAGCAGTAAGTAGGAACCTGGTTGTTCGTCGAGCGGCAACTGGCTTTCCGGCGGTAACGATTGCTCCCCAAAACATCTGTCAAATAACAATTTCTTCCCCGAATCCACGACTGTTTGTCAACCACCGCTGAGCGCAATCGGCTGCCGCGCTTCGCCCGCAAACTTCACAGTCGATCCAACTCGCGGCAGGTTCCGTGAAGCGCTTCGAGACGTCCCGAAAAAAAAAATTACTGTTATTTTGAGACCTTTTCCTGTTGCGGAATCGCTCGGCAATACCCAAAGGGGAAGCGGGGGGGGAGAATGAGACAGCTGTGCTCGCCCGCAGGAGGGTTTTGGCTGAGCTGAAGTCTGGCGTCTGCTTTTAGTTCCCGGTGCAGACGAGCTTCCACCCAAAATTCCAGAGGGCAAAGCGAGGGGAGAGGGGGAGACCGCCGTTTCAGTCACTACCGACCGGACCAGATGAGGCAACGATGGGGAACGTGGGTGCTAGCTCCCTCTAGTGGTGGTTCAGAGGGATCGCTGCAGCGCTCGACTGCTCTCCGATCACCTTCGGGCGGAAGGGCCGTCGACCTGAAACGCGAACCCATTTTCCTCTCTCCGTAGATGCTGCCTGACCCGCCCTGTGCTCCCAGCCACTTGCGCTTTTATTTCAGCATCTGCAGCATTTTGCCCTCACTGCTCCAATCGTGTACGTTTGACCCGTTAGGGTTAGATACACACAAGGGAGATGGGAATAATAATAATAATAATATTAATAATCCTTGCGTGTGATATAGCGCCTTAGCGCACCATTGGGACGTCGCAAAGCGCTTCACAGAATATACAGTAAAGTAAATTGACTGTGTATTTTGGTGGGCGAAACACGGCAGACAACTGTACACAACAACAACTTGCCTTTACCCAGCCCTCTTCACACAGGTTAGATTCCCGGAGAGCTTGATAGTGGCGGGGTCTGACCCCCGAGCCAGTGTGACCAAATTATTATTAATTCTTCTCATTTTTTTCTTCTGCAAGGGATTACTACCCCCGGAAAGCGATCCAACTGCGAATCGACTAACAACCGGGTTCCTACTTACAGCAAAATTGCCTAATGTTTCTTGGTCCAACTAATGTATTATATTATTATTGTTGTATTAGGTTTACAAGGATGTTACAGTGATGACTGGATATTACTGTCGAGAAAGACTGGACAGAACAGCACTTTTCTCTCTGGAGTTGAGGCGACTGAGAAAGGATCTGTTCGAAAGGTTATGAAAGGACTTGATAAGATTAATAGACTGTTGGTGAGTCCAAAACTGGAGGGTGTAAATATACGGTAGCCAGTAACAGATCTAATAGGGAGCTTAGGAAGAAATTCTTCACACACAAAGACCTCCAGTAGGTCCCTCATCCCCTCCGTTCCACCATCGTTGGCCCTATCTTCAGCCACTATCCCCCGAAACTCTGGAACACTCTTTCTCTATCCCTCCGCCTCTCTCCCCACTTCCTTCCCATTCGACCGTGCTTACAGTCAGCTCCCGCCTCCCTCCCTACCCCCGGCTTGGGGTCGTGCTCCGCCACTGCCAAGCGCTGTGGGACACTACCCTGCGTGAGGGGCCCTGGGTAAATAAATGCAAGTTGTTGTTGGTGATGGTGAGAATGCAGAACTCACGGCTGCGAGGTGCGGTTAAAGCAGAAAGCATCGATGTGATTATATAAGAGGAAACTGCATACATGAGGCAGAGGGGAACCGAGGGGTGTAGGAGAAGTGGGGACTTGTGTGAAATACAAACACCGGCGTGGACTAGTAAAGATGAACCATCTGTTTCGGCATAGTAATAATAATAATAATCCTTGCATTTGATATAGCAGCTTATCGCGTCGCTGAGACTTCTCAAAGCGCTTCACAAGATATTCTGCAAAGCGAAGCGACTGTGTATTTTACGGGCAAAACGCGGGCAGCCAATTGCGTACAGCAGCGTCCCCGCAAACAGCCGTGCATCGAGTGACCAAATCGTCATTATTTTTGTATTTAAAATTTTGATGGGATGATTACTCCTGGAAAAGCGATCCGCCAAGTAATCCTTGCATCTGATATAGCAAAAACAACCGGGTTGCTACTTACTGCTCGGTAAACAGGGCATGAGTGTGGAATAAGGAAACTTGCCCAACTGTTCGCCCCATGCCCAGGAATCGAACCCAGGTCCTCTCGCTTGCGAGTGCTCTAATACTAAACTACAGGACTCCATTTCGTAGACAAAAGGCCAAAAAAAAAGCCAAGAAGAAGTACCTTCTTCAGCTTCTGCTGTCGGACCACTTGTGTTTTTTTGGGAGCAATAATTCTTCCTTTGAATAAAAAAAGAAAGGGAAAAAAATGTGAATTTAACGTAACAGGAAACGGCAGCTGGGAGACACAAATCAACAGCAACAATTTATAATAATAATCCTTGCGTTTGATACAGCGCCTTATCGCGTCTTCGAGACGTCTCAAAGCGCCTCGCGGGATAAACTTCGCAGTCGGGTGAATTGACGGTGTATATTTTGTGGGCAAAACGCGGCAGCCAATTGCACACAGCAGCGTCCCACAGACGGTCATGGATTGAGCGGCTGCGTTATAATTTTGTGTACCACCTAATGCTCTGTGTGGATTTACATCATAGCAGTCCCTCCTCCTGTATATTATACAGGCGCCTCAGCGCGCTCAATGGGGACAGGGCTTTTTGACACCCAGCCGGCGGGGGGGCGGGGGGAGGGGGAATAGAGGGGGAAAGATTGTGTGAGAAAGAGAGGTGGGGGGAATGTGGGATAGTGACTCGCAGGAACGGGCGAATCGCACAGTCTTTTGGGTCTTCCGTTCAGTCGGAGTGGGCACCCGGACGAACGTCTCAAAGCGCTTCGCGGGGATATCCTGTACAGTGTAGTGACTGTGCGCTCTGCGTGCCCGTTCGCACACGCAGCAGCGTCCCGCGAACAGCCGTGGGTCGAGCGGCCGATTTGCTTCCCTCTCTCTCTCTCTCTCTCTGCGTTTTGTCCACAAACACACACACGCACTACACACACGATAAATACACACACACGTGTGTGCACACACATATGTACACACATGTGCACACACATATTGCACACACACGGGCCTTTCTCCCTCTCCCCGCCATGGTACGCGCTTCTCTCCTCCCTCTCCCCTCACCTCCCTTCTTGGGCCCGCGGCTGTGCTGCTGCAGCTTCTTATCGCCCCTCTTCCTGCCGGTGTTGGCCGCCGCCGCCGCCGCCATGGCGGCTCCTCTCCCGCCTTTCAGCTTCAACCGTCCCTGAGGCATCTTTCGCGCTGCACTGTGGGTAGGAGTGAGGCACCACACACACCGCCCTCTCGGCGCGCGCTGCACTGTGGGTAGGAGTGAGGCACCGCCCCGCCCCCTCGGCGCGCGCTGCACTGTGGGTAGGAGTGAGGCGCCACCCCCCCCCTTCCCTTTTTTCCCGGAGCGCGCTGCGCTCTGGGTAAGAGCGAGGCACCGCGCAGCGCGCGCTGCACTGTGGGCAGGAGTGAGGCACACCTCGGACGCCGGCCCCAGGGCGCCCTCTGCAGGCGGTGGGCAGTAACTGCAGGAAAAGCCTTTCATTTCACATTCACTCACTCACTCACCCTATAGAATCAAGGTCACCCTATAGAATTAAGGTCATCCCATAGAAACAATGTCACACTGTAGAAATAGGTCACTATATAGAATCGAGGTCACCCTATAGAATCAAGGTCACTCTGTAGAATTAAGGTCATCCTATAGAATCGAGGTCATCCCATATAATTAAGGTCATCCCATAGTCAAGGTCATTCTACAGAATTAAGGTCATCCTATAGAATCAAGGTCATTCTATAGAATTAAGGTCATCCTATAGAATCAAGGTCATTCTATAGAATTAAGGTCATCCTATAGAATCAAGGTCACCCTGGACAGATAGACTGTACACAGAGAAAGATACATTTGACCCCATTGTAAAGACTCCTCTAATGATGATATCGTCTGACACGCCCCGTCTTTGAGACGTCTCATTGGATTGACCGTACGGTGGAGTGACTGCGAGTTTTGTGGGCGAAAGGCGGCAGACAATTCGCCCCTCCTCCCCCCCCACCCCCAGCAAGCAGGCGCCCCGCAAACCGTCGTGGGTGGAGCGACCGCATTATCATTATCACCTTGATTTATTTATAAAGGGGAATATTTCATCCCGAGTGAAGACTCGTGCGTTTGTGTGTGTTATATGTGATAACGGAGACGCAGAGATACGTAAAGTGCAGTGACTGTGTGCGTTTTGTGGGCAAACTGCAGCAGATGTTCGTCATCCTGTAGAACTTCACCCCGGAGAAACCCTTCATCCTGTAGGAATGTTACAATGATAGATAATAATGCTACAGAAACGCCCATTCTATAGAAACACCATCGTATGGAAATATTTAATCGTATAGGAATATGTAATGAATTAAGAGACGGGCGACAGGTGAAATTCCGCGCAATTCTGATCTGAATTGCCGTTAATTATTACCAGTGATTAAAAAAAAAATGTGCTTGCATTTGCTACAGCGTCTCTTTGGGAAAAAACGCGCACTTATCTGAACGAGATCGGCCGAAGCCCCTTTTCTTTCCTCTAAGCGTTTGTTACGAGTGGGTGTAAAGGTCGGTGGGTAACTCCCCAACGCCCGTCGGAAGCAAATGAACCAGACTTTTTTTTTTAAATTGCTCCGTAAGTGACGGTCAACTCACTTCACAGTGTATCCTGAAGCGCTTCGAGACGACTCAAAGTCACGATAAGCCGCTGCAAATGCAAACATTATTAGTATTATTACTATTATTAATCATAGTGGAGTCCTGTAGCTCAGTGGTTAGAGTGGTGGTTAATGGGAGGAAACCGTCACAGAGACCGAAACGTCACAGAGCCTGAAGCGCAATAACGGTAATAATCCTTGCGGTCGATGCAGAGCCTCGTCGCGTCTTCCGAGACGCCGCAAAGCGCTTCGCGGGATGCACTGTAAAGTGTGGTGACTGTGTGTTTTGTGGGCGAAAACGCCCGCGGCAGCCAGTGGCGCGCAGCAGCGTCCCCGCAAACAGCCGTGGAGCGAGTGGCCAAATCATTCTTATTTTTGGTAGGGACCGTTACCTTATTAGGTGCTGTTATTATTTGGGTGCCAGATAAAATGCAAGTTGTTGCTGCTGTCGTCGTCGTCGTCGTCGTGATGTACAAACCAAGGGTTTGTGCATCGCGGCAACGACGCCAACTTGCAATCATTTTTATTCTGTGGTCCCTCAATCCCTCCTTCGCTCGCTCCCCACCTTCTAATCCCACCTAAAGACTCTTTAGATCGGTCACCTCACCCCCTCCCTCCCTCCCTCTCCCCGACTCGCTCGGGGGTCAGACTCCGCCACTTTCAAGCGCTCGGGGATACCAAGTACAAGTTGCGGTTGACTGTGTGGTCCACACGGGAGTCAGGACGTCTTTAAGGCTCGACTGAGTGCGTCCCCCAACTCCGCCGGCCTGTGTACCCCAAACTCGGTGATAATCCCTCCCGTAATGAGCTCGTGAGGGGTGACGTCGAAGGCGGGATTCCACACGTTAATACCTGTGGGGAGGCAGAGAAGGGGAGAGGGAGTGAGCCAGGGAGAGAGAGAGAGAGAGAGGGAGGGAGCGAGGGAGCGAAAGAGAGAGAGACACTCACCCAGAGAAAGAGGGGTAGACACAACGCAAAATAAAATGATGTCATTTTGTTGTTGTTGTTGTTATGACCCATCCCCTGACCCCGAACCCTAAACTCCGGCCCCTGAACCCCACCTCTTAACCCCCAGCCACCGGCCCCCCCCAGCCCCTGACCTCCAACACCTGAGCCCCACCTCCTGAACCGCAGCCCCTGAACCCCACCTCCTGACCTCCAGCCCCTGAACCCCACCTCCTGAACTCCAGACCCTGACCCCCACCCCCCGATCCCCAGCCCCCGACCCCCAGCCCCCGACCCCCACCTCCCGACCCCCAACCCCCGACCCCGGGCTTTACCGTGAGCGGCGATGGGGATCCCGTTGATGGACGTCAGCTCAGCGGGAGGGCGTTCCTCGATGACGATGGCGTCCCCCCGGGGCAGCGCGGGGTCCCAGGTGCTGCTGGCGGCCGCCACGTAGAAGGGAATCGCGTGGTACTGGGCAGCGATGGCCAAGAGGAAGGTCCCGACCTTGTTGGCCGTGTCGCCGTTAGCAACGACGCGGTCCGCTCCCACCACCACAGCTGCGAGGGGAGGGGAGGCAATCAGCATCGCAGCCACGTGCCCCCCACCACTACCCCCGCCCCCACCCACCACCCACTGCCCCGCCCCTGCCACCCCGTGCCCCCACCACCCCTGCCACGCCCCCGCCACCCCCTGCCCCACCACCCCCTGCCCCCACCACCACAGCTGGGAGGGGAGGCAATCAGCATCGCAGCCACGTGCCCCTCATCACTACCCCCTGCCCCCACCCACCACCCCCAGCCCCTGCCACCGCATGCCCCCACCACCCCTGCCACGCCCCGCCACCCCCTGCCCCCCCCTGCCCCCGCCCCCACCACCCCCTGCCCCGCCCCCACCAGCCCCCGCTCCATCCCCACCACACATTGCTCCCCCCCCCCAATGGCCCCTTCCCATCACAACAGTGTGCGCGAGCGAGTCTAGGGGTCAGGGTTTACCGTCGAACCTGAAATGCCTTTGTCCTTCATGGCGATGGCGGCCATACTGTCGGCGATCAGCGTGCCGGGGATGTTCTCATGCACGAGCTCGTACGCGGTCAGCCTCGCCCCCTGGTTGTAGGGCCGGGTTTCTGTGCAGTACACGTGCTCCAGCGCCCCCGCCGCGTGGAGCGAGCGGATTACACCTGAGAGCGAGGAGAGAGAGGAGAGAGAGGAGACGGAGAGAGAGAGGGGAGAGAGAGGAGAGAGAGAGAAGAGAGAGAGAGAAAAGAGAGAGGAGAGAAGAGAGAGAGGGAGAGGTTAGAGAGGGCGAGCGGTCAGTCAGCGAGGCGGCTGACATTAACATGAATAATAATAAGAAGAATCCCGGCGTTTGACCCGGAGCCTCATCGCGTCTTCGAGACGCCGCAAAGCGTAGTGACTGTGTGCTTCTGTGGGCGAAACGCGGCAGCCGATCGCGCCCGGCGACGTTCCCCCGTCCCCCCCAACACATCAGCCGTGGGCGGAAGCGCCCGAATTTTTCTTGCGTTTTTTTTCCCCCCCTCTTGAGGCGTTATTATCAGGCGCGGAGCGAGGAGACTTGGCCACGGTTTCACTCCCCCCCCCCCCCCCCCCCCGGTCGGGAATCGAACCCGGGTCCTCTCTCGCTCGCTCTCTCGCTTGCGAGGGGTCTGACTCCCTGAGCTACAGGGACACCACAGTCCTGTTGTGAGGGTGGGGATCGAGCTCTCGCGCTCTCTCTCTCTCTCTCTCTCTCCCTCTTTCTCTATCTCTTGCTCTCTCCCTCTCACTTTCTCTCTCTCACTCTCTCCCACTCTCTCGCTGTCTCTCCCTCCCTCCCTACCTCCCATTCTCTCCCTCTCTTGCTCTCTCGCTCTCCATCCCTCTCTTGCTCTCTCCCTCTCTTGCTCTCTCCCTCTCTTGCTCTCTCCCTCTCTCCCTCTCCCCCTCCCTCTCTCTTACCCAGCGCAGTTCCGTGCCCAGCGGTCGCCAGGGAGCCGGTGTTGCAGTGGGTCAGGATCCTCACTTTCCCTCCTTTCGCTCCAGCGAGGATGTGATCTGCTCCGTGTTTTCCGATCTTCAGGTTGTCTTGAACGTCCTTCTCCAACATCGCCTCAATCCGGCACAGGAGGCTTCCGGGGGGGGGGGGGCGGGGGTTTGGGGGAAAAAAACACAAGATAAGGTCGACCCGGGGGTGGCTGGTGGGTCGGTCGGTCTCTGCCTCCGCGTCAGAGTTTTGTGGGTTCGAGCCCCATCACACGCACGCCGTCGAGTGCAGTGACTGCGGATTTTGCGAGCGAAACGCGGCAGCCGATCGCGCCCAGCGACGTCCGTCCCCCCCCCCCACCCCCACCACACAAACAGCCGTGGATTGAGCGACCGAGTTGCGTGTTTTTTAGGGGGTTATTACCCCCCGGAAAACGATCGGCCAATTGACAAGACAACCGGATTCCTACTTCCTCGGAAACCGGAGGCGTGTGCGTGCGTCTGTGCGTGCGTGTATGGGCGCGTGCGTGCGTACATGTGCGTGTGAGGCATGTGTGTGCGCGCGCGCGTGCGTGTGTGTGCGCGAGGCGTGTGCGAGTGCCGACGGCTGTTCCCGGGGCCGGGGCTGACCTCTCTCGCAGTGACTCCGCGCTGGTCTCGGGCCGGGCGGCCTCCAGGGACAGGAAGCTGTTCAGCTCCCCGGCCGCTCGGGCCAGGTTGACGGCCGTGGGCCGTGCGGTCACCAGGAAGCCAACGCGTCCAGGACGAAGGTCACCATCTCCTGCTTCCCCCGACTCGCCCCCCGCTCCCGCTCCAGCTCCACCGCCAGGCTCAGGCAGCCCACCACCGCAATGGCGGGAGCTCCGCGCACCTGAGAGGGGGAGAGGGGTAGAGGGGGAGTGGGTCTCAGGTCATCACTGACATCCTTTCCTGCGCGTAACTTTCATCTGGGTCGCCGCTGACATCACTTCCTGGTTTGTTCCCCTCTCTTACCTTCTCCTCCCCACCCTTTCCCCCCTTCCCCCCCTCTCCACCCCTTATCCCACCACTCCACCCCCACACCCCCTCTCCTCCACCCCTTCTATTGCCCTCTCCCTGTTGGGGAGCTGCTGTGTGTGTCTCTGTCTGACTGAGCTTTGATAGTAACACACACATACACATATACACACACATACACACACACACATATACACACACACACACACACATATACACACATACACACATATACACACACACATACACACATACACACACACACATATACACACACACACATATACACACACACACAGATACACACACACACATATACACACACACACACACAGATACACACACACACATATACACACACACACATATACACACACACACACATATACACACACAAACACACACATATACACACACACATACACACACACACATACACACACACACATATACACACACACACAGAGATACACACACACACACACACATATACACACACACACACATACACACACACACATATACACACACACCACGTGTTTTGGGAAGAGAGAGAGAGAGAGAGAGGGAATGGCCGCAGTGCCCGACCTTCATGTCCCTGATGGCCTCCCAGCCCTCCTGGACGCCCCGGATCTCCTGGTATCGGGTGGTGTGCGGCAGCAGCAGTTGGTCGAGGATGTGGAGGCGGCCGCGCCGGTACCTGATGGCCTCCAGAGCCATGGCCCCACGTGACACAACGTCCCCCCACGTGACACGGTGTCTCCGCCCACAGCCAATCACAGGCCACAATGTATCCGGCGGCGACTCAACAATGACCCGCGCGATACAATGTATCCGATCGAACCGCCGCCGCCGCCCTTTGTTGTCCGATACAATGTATCCGACGTGTCGCCGGAACGCGTCGGCCAATCACGGCCCCGTGTTCCCGCCCACGTGACGCGGGACCCGCCCACTGACCCGACGGACCCCGCCCACTGACCCGACGGACCCCGCCCACTGACCCGACGGACCCGCCCACCTGACGCGGGACCCGCCCACGTGACGCGGGACCCGCCCACGTGACGCAATAAAGATTTCTGCCTTTTTAATTGACAAACACTGAAGTCGACAAAGTGCCCTTTTCTTTGCAGTGCAAATCCTGTGAGAAGCGCTTTTCAGACGTCCCTCTCAGCGGAACGACAGCGCTGCGTCTCAAAAGGCGAAGAGTATTCCCTTCGCCATTGCTATCGTATCCGCCCTCCGACCCGACGGAACGATTCGGTTTATAATAATAATAATAATAATAATAATAATCCTCGCATTTGATATAGCGCTTTTCACGTCGGGAGAGGACGTCCCAAAGCGCTTCACAGAACACACTGTAAAGTGAATTGACTGTATATTTGTGGGCGAACGCGGCAGCCAATTGCGCACAGCAATGTCCCACAAACAGTCGTGGGTTGAAAATGACCAATTTATTATTGTTTTTGGTTTGGAGGGATTATTATTAGGCTCTGTGTGGAGTAAGGAAACTTGCCCGAGGTTTCGCCCTCTGCCTGGAATTGAACTCAGGTCTCTCGCTTGCAAAGCGAGTGCTCTAACCACTGAGCTACAGGACTCCAAATCCGCCTCACGCACTCCCAATAAAAGCTGCATTTAAGTCAGTGGCGTCAACGGACTTTTATTGATAACGTTGTTACAGCAACTGCTCGCGTTCGCACAGCGGGGCAACGCCTCGGAGGGCTTTAGCGGCGGCGGAGCCTTGAGCCGAGCCGAGGGTGGGGGGTGGGGTGGGGGGATGGTGGTGGGGGTGACCGTCGGCGCGGTCGGTTGTAGAGGAAAAAAAAGTATTTAGGTGCGATCTGAAGACGGGCAAAGAGGAAAGAGGGTGGTGGGGGTTGGGGGTGGGGAGTGGGGGCGGTGGGCCGAGACATCGGGATGGAGGGAGAGGGTGACAGAGGTTCGGGGCTGAAGGCACGGCCTCTGATGGGGGGAGGGGGGGGGAGCGGAGGGTCGATGGGGGGGACAAAGCGTTGCCAAGGGCTCAGCCACCCCCCTACTGCTCGGTCATGCCCACGACTTGCCAGGAATGCACAGCCTTCGGTTGCCATCAGTAACGAACGACTCGCTTCCCTTTGGCATCGAAACACATTCGCTCAAATCTCTACCCTTCTCACATGCTCTCTCCCCCCCCCCCCCCCACTCTCCCCCATCTCTCTCCCCCCCCCCCCACTCTCCCCCTCTCCCCCATCTGTCCTCAAACCTCACTCCCCATGCGTGACCTGTTCAGGTGGACCTTAAATGTCGGTCGGAGAAGAGAAGGGAGTTCCTCTCTCTCTCTCTCTCTCTCTCCCTCTCCCCCGGTGTTCTGGCTGATAATCCCCCCCCCCCCCACCCCCAAATAAAATCGGTCACCCCCATCACCACCGTCTGTGGGGACGCTGCTGTGTGCAATTTGGCTGCCACGCGTTTTACCCACAAAACTACCCAGTCACTACACTTTATAGTCTATCGAGACGCCTCAACTGTGCGACAAGGCACTTTATCGAATGCAATAGTTAATTAATGTTGATTATTATGATTATTATGCTTCAAATCCCACTCCCCCACCTTTCCCACTCCCTCCACTAGAACTTTGGTTCCGAATTGGCGTCTGGTGGGGTGAAAGGCGCTGTG
>NW_024705555.1:0-34739 GCF_018977255.1 Callorhinchus milii | reverse complement strand
TCAGATTCATTTGGAAAAAACAACGTTGGCGAGATATATTGCAAAGAATACTCACCTATATTCAGTTTCTGGTTTCACAAAATTGGCACTACGTGGCCATGAGGAAAATTTGAATGCGGATGAGGATAAAAATGTTGGAAACTTTCTCGCGCTGATCAAACTCGTTGCTCAGTATGACCCATTGTTAGCAAAACACGTACAGCACGCAGGAGAAAATCCGGGATCAGTTTCTTATTTGTCACCGGAAATCCAGAATGAATTTATCCACATACTTGCGTCGACTGTAAAGAACCAATTGTTGAGTGATATCAGGAAAAACAAGTACTACGGTATCTTACTTGACTCAACTCCTGATCTAGGACATCGGGAACAGCTTTCTCAGGTCATAAGATTTGTGGATGTGGATTTTCAAACTAAAAAAGTAACTATCAAAGAATCATTTTTAGGTTATATCGAGATACATGCAAAAGATGCAGCAAGCCTAGAAAGAGTCATCGTCGAGAGACTGAAATCTGACAACATACCTCTAGCCGACTGTCGGGCACAATGTTATGACAATGCTGCTGTGATGACTGGGCATATATCCGGCCTTCAACAACGAATATGTGACAAAAATCACAGAGCATTGTTTGTCAACTGTGACAACCACAGCTTAAACTTAGCAGGAGTACACTCAGCTAAACAGGATCCACTTGTCATCATTTTTTGGAACAGTTGAAAGTATATATTTGTTTTTCTCTCGTTCAACAATTCGTTGGGAAGAGTTAAAAAAAGCTGTGCCCATCACAGTAAAGCGGAGTCTGAAACACGCTGGAGTGCACGATCAGAAGCTGTTAAAGCTATCTATGAAGGACTGGATGAACTAGTAGGGCTGCTAGACAAATTATCGGAGGACGTAACTATGACGCCTGAAACCAGAAGTGATGCAGAACAGTTACATTTCTGGAATGTCATTCTTGGAAAAATTGATCGTGTTCAGAAGCGCTTACAGGATCCTACTATGAATTTCAAGGAAGCAGCAACTGATCTTGAATCTTTGGAGCATGAATTTGTCAAGCTTCGTGATGATTTGAGCCAAGTTGCTGTAGAAAACGCCAAAACAAGATGCACAGCCTGGGGGATCGATGTGGACAGAAGAATTAGGCGACGTCGGAAGATGCCAGGAGAACTGGCAAGAGATGCAGGACTTTCAGCAGAAGAAGAAATTGTGCGCGTTATGAAGAGCGTATTTTATCGACTTCAACAGGAGATGTCAACACGGTTTTTACGACTAAAAGACCTGAACACAAAATTTGGATTTCTGCTGGACGTCAAAACTCTTCTATCCGACACAGATGTCGATGCAATTCGTCGAAATTGCACAGATTTTGGAAATTTCTATGACACCGACATCAATGGCCACGAACTTTTCACAGAAATTGGAGATTGCAAAATGCTGCTCAGTAACCGGAATGAAGTTCTACCAGAAACTCCTTTGGATCTTCTTGGTTTTATTGTGTTTTATGGAGACGACATATTTCCGAATTTCACTGCAAATTTTATTAACAATAGCAGTTTCAATTGCAAGCTGTGAGCGGTCGTTCAGCAAATTGAAACTTATTTTGTCGTATTTGCGTGCTTCAATGGGACAAGATCGTCTCAGCGATCTTGCTCTTCTTAGCGTTGAAAGAGAAACATTGGAAAAAACAGATTTTGATTACGTGATTGACCAGTTTGCGACAGTGAAATCAAGAAAAATGTATCTTTTGTAGACTATGTCAACCAGTCTACGACAGTGACTGAGTGAGCCATGTAATATAATTTCTATAAATTTGCTTCTTTAAATACAATGTTTCATTAAAATTTAATTGTTATTCCTTATTCGATGTAATAGGAAAATGTGATTAACGGGGGGGGGGGGGGGGGGGCGCCAATTTTATAGTTCGTCCCCGGGCGCAAAATATCCTAGCTACGCCTTTGCTTTCATTTATAGACCTAGTTTGGGAAATTGGTGGTGCCCGCTCATCACGCGGCTGTTCCCGTGTCTCCGAATCATTCCGTCCCTATGAGAGTGAGTGAATACTGTGTGCGCGTTACAAGTTGAAATGTATTATTTATACGCAGCGTCATCTCCTTTAGCCACAGCGCACCTAATTACTCACTATCCTCCACGACATCATCGTCACCTTCTGCATCCCAACCTTCCAATGGCACAGCGTCGCAACACACAAATACATTTTACACAAATCGGACTCGAATGTACAGAATAAAACTTTGATGAATACCAAGAAAAGATATTTGAGCAGCGAGTATAGCTGAATATGCAACTATCAGTGGTCATGGTGTTAATATTTTTTCGGTTCATGGGGACCGTTTATGATGTTGGAGCATAGGATACACACATTTTATGGTAAAAAAAACTTCAGTGCGTCAGATTCCTGCAGCCACTTTGGCCATCATTCCGACACATTTGGCAGCACGGTGGCCGTCTTCATATAATTTTGGGGAAAATCTCCCCAGTTATGCACGAAAGCACAAAACCCTGTATCCACCACTCCCTTTGCCAGTCGCAGAAAGGCCCAGAGTGGTCTTGGGGTGGCAGCGAAGAGTGCACAGTGGTTAGAGCAATGTGTGGGGGTGGTGGCGGTGGTGGGGGGGGGTCTTTGTCTGAGCAGTGCGGATGGAGGGAGGAAAGCGGCTGCGTGACGTCACCGTCTCCAAGGCGCCGCGTCAACTCCACTCCGGCTCCACACGCTGTTGCCACCCTTCCGACTGCGTATACCAACTTATACGAACTTATACTAACTTATACGAACTATAACGACACCCACCACTACATACATTGGCCAAGACACTGTCCCGTACACTGCGATGGTGTACACACGATACAAAGCTGTAAGGACGCGTACACAGTAACACCGATGCACTTACACTTACCACGCTGTAGCATCACCTGAGATTAGCGCGGATGGCTACGTACGGTGCGAAATAAGTTCAACAGACATACTCGACACGATAGTGAACGCCGCTATTACACAACGCTTGACGGCATACACGATACACCTCCATAGGACCAGTCCACTACAACACCAGTGTAGAGTAACGCCGCTACGCCACTCTACGTCTACAATCGCCGACATTCTACCCCACCAGTACACGACACACCGCATACATCGCTCTAGCAGTGTACAAACACGATACACATTTACCCCGACCACACAACCCTCACCACACCACACGTACCGCTGCGCACACTCTTCAGCCCCACCTGCACGCTAAAAGACCCCCACCCCGTATAGCAAACGCTCCAAGTGTTACACCTCGCACACACACCTCGCACTCACACCACGCACTCACACCACGCACACACACCACGCACACACACCGCACACACCACACACACACACCACGCACACACACCACGCACTCACACCACGCACACACACCACGCACTCACACCACGCACACACACCACGCACACACACCACGCACTCACACCACGCACACACACCTCGCACTCACACCACGCACACACACCACGCACTCACACCACGCACACACACCACGCACTCACACCACGCACTCATACGCACACTCGCACACACACCACGCACTCACACCACGCACTCACACCACGCACACGCAACTCGCACACGCACCACGCACTCGCACCACGAACTCACACCACGCACTCACACCACGCACACACACCACGCACACACACTACGCACTCACACCACGCACACACACTACGCACTCACACCACGCACACACCCCACGCACACACACCACGCACACACACATACGCACTCACACACGCACACACATACGCACTCACACCACGCACACACACCACGCACTCACACCACGCACACACACCACGCACTCACACCACGCACTCACACCACGCACACACACCACGCACACACACCACGCACACACTCCACGCACACACACCACGAACACACACCACGCACTCACACCACGCACACACACCACGCACACACGGCCACTCTTCACGACCCCCACTCCGCAGCAGCAGCAGCAGCGCCCGCGTTCCACGGCCTCGCACTTCCTTCTCAGGGAGCTCCCGGCACGTGGAGCGAAACTTCGGACACCGCGAAATCCGATGCAGTGGTATGTACAGGCTGGTCCAGATGTCTTGTGACCCCCAATTAATTGACTCCTAATGTTTTTTTCCTTTCCATGTTCATTTCTGTTTAAAACACATTCCCGCGGAGGGAGCTGGTAGGAACGTTGTGTTGATCGGTCAATGGCCAGGGTCAACGGCGGCGTGGTGTATTCCGCAAATATGTCCGACTGTGAGGTGGGCACAATCCGGCGTGAGTAGGTTAAATGTTTGAGTTTATAAGGGCACCACGGGTGACCAGCCTCTCCCCACCCAGCCCCACTCCTCCCATCCCCCACCCAGCCCCACCCAGCCCCTCCCCACCCAGCCCCTCCCCACCCTCCCCTCTCCACCCAGCCCCACCCCTCCCATTTTTGGATTCACGACGGACGGACGGACACAATCCCCTGTGGGCTGGTGTAACCAGGAGGTTCCTACCAGTATATAAACCTTACTCGTACTCAAAATTGTAAATGTTGTGGGTTTACTCTCCAACACACCGGCGTGCTGAACTAGTAACGAATTGGCACGTTTTGTTTACGACACGTTTATATTTATGCAATCAAACCCAACAACCTCTATTATGGGCCCCCTTTGACCACCACCATGACATACGTTTATAACAACAATGTAACGTTCTTGAAAACGCGGTTTACATTTATTTTTGTATCAAAATTCTTTCATTTACGTTCCACGTTTTGTCTTAATTTAATTAGAGCAGTAACGTTTAACAACCATGCGAGACAAATCACACCATTGGGCCCCACCTGACCCATTGCCGCACCCCCTGAGCTGATAATGTCCTTAACCGCAGTCGCTGTTTGAGACAGATAATTGCGTTCAGCGCCAAACTTTCTTGTTACACTTTTACGTTTGCTCAGGTAATCCTCACCGACTCTCAAGGCTCTTTGGTAGGAGGGTCCTGCAAGTTGTTGGAGGAGGGGGCGACGTTGATGCTACTGTGTGCACCGTACTCCAATTGAGTAATTTGCAGGTAATTATTTAGCAATGTTTTATTGGACCGATATCGGTTACATCGCATGTGTTTTTTTATAGCTGTGGGAGGAAACCGGCAAACCACGATGAAACCCTCATGCAGAACAGGGGGGGAACACACTTCACACAGAAAGCCACCCTAGTTAGGAGTCGAACCCAGACAGTTGATGCTATAAGTCACAAGTGTCACCATTATGCCACGCTTTCACCAATACTGTAGCTAGTTCGTGAGCCCAGACAAAAAATTAAAAAATTTACCAGGCAAGGCCCACCGCTCTTTTCAGAAGCAACCTGGCCACAAATGATAGTTCAATGAAGTGGCTCATGTGGAAATTTATAGCAGCTAAATACTCTAATCACATTTGGGGGGGGGGTAAAACCAGAAGAACCGGAGAAAAATCCACACGACCACGGGAAGAACATGCAAACCCACGACCTCCTGCACACCAGGCGAGGGAGTTAACATCTCACCACCACTTGTCGGCACCACCTAAGGTGACGTAACTTTAGTGGTTACAATTTATATATGTGATAACAGTAATTATGTGATGTTTAATTTAAATGAGTGGGTTATCAAATAATGCATAGTTACGTAGAATTATTAGCCTGAGAAATTATTTTGTACTCCTAGGTGGCATCAATTTCTGCTCTGGCCCATGGAAGAATAATCCTACTTTGTACCCTGTGTCATGGTTATGGATCACAAGTGCTCTATTGGTTCGGAAAAAGTGAAACCGAACAATTGGTATGGAAAAAAATTTGGCTTTCGCAACCAATATTATCCATAATAGAGGTTTTTTTTGGGTTAGATCGCGTCAATATAAATGTATTGTAATTACCGACAAAATATCGAACTCCAATTGTACATGTTGTGGGTTTACTCTCCAACACACCGGTGTGGTGAACTACTAACGAATTGGAAGTTTTTGTTTCCATGACAAACCATACTAATTGACTGCGTTGGGTGGTGGCGGATTTAATGACACATTTATATTTATGGAATCTAACCCACGAAAAACCTTGTAAAAATATAACTATACACTCAAAGCAAATTGAGCAACCTTTTCACACGTAAATTTGGAAAATATTTTAAAAATAAAGTATTCAAGGAAAGATTACTTCCAAAAATATAATGGGATACATATATTTGGAAGAGGGGAGCATTGTGTGGCACTGCATAACTCTAGACACACCCGGTACAGTGTCTGCCTCTGCACCAAAGGGTGATTGGTGGTGCAACTATAGACCACGGTAAATTCACGCAATAAGAACCAGACGGTAGGGGTGCAAATAGTTTTAAGGCACAACCAATAGCTTTCTTACACCAAGGGGAAATCTCACACCAGTTTCACCCGTGCAAGAACCACGCACAGGTACGACCACACGACACACCCCCTGCCTCCGCTGCCTCTGCAGCTTTACGCGAGATTTCACTGGCCCCACTCCTTCCTTAGCCCTATTCCAGACCCCTTTTCGAGGCCCTTGCACTGTCATGAGCCGTGTCGTGGTGTGTGCGGAAGCCCCCACACGTTGCAGGTGATGTTGCGTGTTGTACGAACCCCCAATCCTCGGGGGAGTCATTCTCTTGACTCAGACTAAACCACTCGGCCATTTGCCCATGTGTTTTACCGTGGTTCCTCCTGTATCCTTGTGTTTGCCTCGTAACAACAGCCTTGATATGTCTCTTCGAAATAGAGTAATTCCCTGTTTTTTCTGCATCTTCCTTTAAAATAGGGTTAATTTATGCATGCACATGTTTGCATATGTATGCATGAGTCTGTGTTTGACTCCAGTTGGCCAAAACCATGACCGACTCAACACGACTGCTCCGCCGCCCCCTGCCGCCAGCACCTCCAACTCTGCCAACCTCACCAACCCCTCGCGCCACACACCCCACACCATCTTCACCTGCCTCAGGTGTGTCACCAACCCCTCGTGCTACACACCCCACACCATCTTCACCTGCCTCAGGTGTGTGACCAACCCCTCGCGCCACACACCCCACACATCTTCACCTGCCTCAGGTGTGTGACCAACCCCACATGCTACGTACCCCACACGATCTACACCTGTCCCAGGTGTGTGACCAACCTCACGAACCCCACGCCGCCACACACCCCACACCATCTACACCTGTCCAGGTGTGTGACCAACCCCACTCGCTACACACCCCACACCATCTACACCTGCCCTAGGTGTGCTACCAACCTCACCAACTACACCATCTATGCCACCCGAGGTCCACTGCCCTATTTGCATTGTGTGTATGATTCCCCTCTCCCCTTTATACTTTGCTGTCAGACATGAAGATGTGAAGGTAGATTTTATATATTTCATTTTAAGGCCAGTGTTATTTCAAAATGTGCTTGAGTGCGTTTAGGAATTGATTATGCAATTTGAACGTATTTTATTTATTTAAGGGGCGCCACGTTCATGTGATGTTATCTCCTCGACTGGTATGCAGGAGGTCAGGGTTCGATCCTGACCCTGATGCCTGTATATTTGGAGTTTGCATGTTCTCCCTGTGGTCGCGTGGAGTTTTTCTCCAGGTTCTCCGGGTTTTCCCTCCACATTTAAAAACATGTGTTTAGACTATTTAGATTATTTTACTGCTATAAAGCTTGAACCACTGCGTTAATTCCAGTACCATCAATTACACTGGTCAACAAAAAAAACATTTTTTTCTGGCCTGGACTTTTGCAGCTCAGATTTGCTCTATCACATCATTTTTATGCTATCGGCATACCCCATTTTCATTGATTTTACCAGAAATTAACTGTCACTTATGATTGCAAGTTGTTGCGAGTGAGTGACTGCTTTAGTGTTAAAATATGGTGCTGTATTTTTAGGATAGTGTGTTTATAATATAATTTTATGTAGATATCCACATTTATGTAATATTTTTCTTCTGCAGTTTTTATTGAAAATGCAATATTTGATATCTCAAAAAACCTGATGTGATATACAAAACTGATGCCAGATTTGCAATCAGCACCCCAAAATTACATTAAAACCGTTGGAATACCTTATGCCAGAAAAAGTGTGACCAGTGTTATCCTTCGTTTGGCTTACTTCCATGTAGTAAAAGCTGTATGCGGTGGCTAGGATTGTTTTCATGAGAATTTAGTTTTTCTGGCTTTCTCCACTTGTTGAAACCGTTTGTTAACTCAAACGAAGCTCGTGAGTTTGAACTCGATGATGTAAATAATAGACAACAGAAACAGTAAGCAGCGTTATTGATTGGTGAATATAATAGCCACGAACGATTCACTTCCTCTCCGTTCGCTAGTCAGCGTTTAAACCATGCTGGTGTAATTGAACGTTCTCTGGATACTGATGATAGATTGTCTCTGTGCTGAAAAGGCAAGGATCCGAGAGTAATCATTTCATTGCGAAGAGGCTGTGATATTTTCGATAGCTTTGTCGTTTTATCAAATTCTAAGTAGCCAACATCGTGAAACCTGAAACCTCAGAAGATTATTCTATCTCATATTCCCCGTTACTGTCAACAAGTTCATCATCATGTCGTAGTTTCCGCCACCAAAAAACAGGCCAGTGACTAGGGCTGAAAGACTGCGCCTGTCTGTTGTTTGGGACGTTCTTCCATGTAAGTTCTTAATAGGTGCGCGTACCAAAATGTAATTACATGACATGTAGGCTGTGTGTGGCGGGATATATAAACTTTTAGGTTGAGGTGTAGATTTGTGCAGTAGTTTCAGGCTGCCGCGCCCGCCGCAATAAGTTCTAATGTAACGTTGTGAGCCTCATTTTGGCGCCCTTTACCTTGGCGCCCAGGGACATATGTACCCCCCTGCCCCTCCTAGCTACGCCTCTGATTATGAAAGTGTTATCGGCGAATTCACGAGTGTTTACATGTGGGAAGAAACCGGAGCACATGGAGAAAAAACACGCGTACAACAGGGCAACACTTTATCCCAAACAGACTGAGCAGGTGAACTTCACATTGTTGCTGTACTGCCTTCTCCTGGCGAGCCAGGGTATGACTTCCTCCTCGACTGCGACTGTTGGACTTCGTGGTTCGCAGAGTTATGTGGAGGCGTGGGGTAATGTAGAGCCCCGCAGGCCAACAAAGCATGAGAGAAAGGTCACGGGCGGGCCAAGTGAGGCAGAATGTCGCCGAGTACCTGAGTAATATAACAAACTAGCTTATATACCCGACGTTGCCCGGGCCAAAAACATATTTCAAAACTACTCTTAAAAATCTAACAGCAGTGCGGACTGACTGTGGTGGTACCTGCTATGATTACAACAGTGCCTACCGACTGTGGTGGTACCTGCTATCACAACAGTAGTACATGCTGACTCTATAGCAGGATTTATCGATTCTATAGCACAAAGTACTCACCTGACAGAGTGGCGTGGTTAGGCCTAGTCCAGTGCAGAGCCTCTGGACTCGCCTAGATTGTCCAGCCAGCCGAGGTGGCACCTTGGCAGGCTGGGGCTGGGCTGCTACCACTGACACCCCTCCCCAGCCACGATCTCCCCGGCCACTCTGCAGTAATATCTACGGCCTATAGTGGTAGCATCTAGCGACTGTATATATTAGTAACTGCACGCATCGGGGTGGGGGGGACATCACACAGTGAAGATTTAAGCTCAGCGTTTAATGTATTTTTAAAGTATTTTTAACGCGAAAGAAAATGTCCCCCTCACTCCCACCGATGGCGTGCGACTTGGCATGGGCCGTCCCCCCACCAAAGGTGCGTCAGTTGGTATGGTCGTGCACGCGTCATAAATAAATAAAGAGATAGCGCAAAAAAATCGCACTAAATCGCTAATTAAATTTATTAAAAGTTGACGGATATGAAAAAGAAATAGCACTTGCTCACGGCGGGGCTTACGGCGTGGTACTTGGCTATTTTTAAATCCTTAATATTAAGTTCGCTTGCTTGCTTAGGACCGTGCAAATCTTTCGGTCGTTTTTTAACCCACTTCCCGTGATCCAATCGAGCTGACATTTTCCACACAGACTCGTTGTGCGTGACAATTAATGTTCGTGAAAATTTTTTCCAAAATTTTACACTTTTTAGGACAAAAATATTATATTTAATTACCAATTGCTTAATGGTGCAATGCAATCATCTGACCCATAGGTGGCAGCCATCTCAAGCCAGAGGACGAGAGGACTCTAGCCGCCACGCATATAAAGGATTTATAGTGAAAAACTTTGTTTTTACTGGTTATACTTATTAAATCCTTTATATTAAGTTCACTTGCTTGCGCGCTTACGACCGTGCAAATCTTTCGGTCGTTTTTTAACCCACTTCCCGTGATCCAATCGAGCTGACATTTTGCACACAGACTCGTTGTGCGTGGCAATTTATTTACGTGAATTTTTTTTCCCAAAATTTTACACTTTTTAGGAAATTTTTTTTCACTAACACAATCATATATTTTTCCTAAACACAGAAAATTATTCAAGAAAACAACAAAAATGTACAATATAAACAATCATACAAAAACTGAAAACCTTTTAATCCTTATATACGACTTTCCTTATATTTAATTTAAATACCAATGTGATAAAAATGAAACTCTTACTCAGGAAAAACAGAAATGAATAATAAAATAAAACCGATGCCACGCATATAAAGGATTATAGTGAAAAACTTTGTTTTTACGGGTTATTTTTTTATTTAATGGAAACCCCACCGTTGGAGAGCCAAATCCTTCACAAGCGCGCGAACACACAAAGCCACAAACCGACAGACAATTTTTTTTACTATTTTTATATATCGATTTAAAGCTTTCGTGACTGCAGGGATTCATCTTCTTGGTTCGAAACGTCGTGATAATTATTTTGTTATGTTTGATTTTTATGATTTCATTATTTCCCTTTTCCTTCACACATATGGCTCTCCACATAAAATAATGCAAAAAATTTTATACAACCCATCAGCCAAACGACTTCTTGTATGTGCAAATTACGCAGAAAAGGTTTGGTGGACTGGTTCTGGCTCCAGTCACCATGAGGAGTGGACAGTTCTCCACTCAGGAAGGAAACTGCCACCAACCCATGGCACCTGAGCCGGTTCCCCGACCTGCCTGCGGCCCTCGATACTTCACGTGGCCTTAAAGTGCACAGAGCATAGCAAAAGCGCCGTAGTGGCATCACTGCCACTTAGTGGTAAACAGCGGTTGCTACATGGGAGTCCCGAACTTTTCCCGGCGTCACTTGCTCTCATGTTATATTTGCACTGTTTTGTTTGCATTGTGGGTGATGCACCATGCCCTTTAGGATTAGGGATTCCCACTGACACTCGACAAATGTAGTTGCGGTTTGCCATGCTTGATCTCCGTATTTTATCCAGGGTGAGCACCAGATAGACCGTGTGAGTGTTTGAGATGGAATAAAAGGGGGTGACTGACACTTCCATCACATAGTTGAGTTTAATGTGTGTATATTGCAGTGTGTGTACAGGATAGGGGGTGTAGGGAGCTCTGGGTAGAGGTAGTACCTTTGTTTTCTGGTAGCTGCACTCAATTTTTGAGTGGACGGAAACACTGGTCCTCATCCATCTCCTAAATCTCTGACGTCTGGCTCCTAGTGCCACACCCCGGTAAACCGCTTCAGCTGGCGGGCTAAACGACGTGAGGGGGTGATGTCAACACTGCATCACTGGGCGAATGAACTCCCACGACGGAGTCACCGGCCAGGGCGGAAGGGTCTCGTTAGGACCCAACGGCCAAGTGTTCGGGACCAAGGCGCGCCACTTCGTTACTGTGGACTGCGGCTGTGGCCTACCAGCTATGGTTTGAAATAGCAGGGAAGGTGGATCTCTTCAGCCTTGGAAGGCCGTCTACCTAGGAGAAGGAAACTCTGATGTAAAACCTACGGCCCGAGGACCTCGCTGTCACCGTCCCAGCTTGCTAGGCCATGGCAGACGAACCCCGGGTTTAAAGGGTGGGGTCAGTTCTGCGCACACTGCACTCCACTTGAAAGCTCCTTTGCGCAGGCAAGAAGGAAATCTTCACGTCTACCCCCCCCCCCCCGGTCTCACTAAGTCCTGTAGCGATGGGAAAGGGGCGAACTCGGCAGGTGTAAGATGACACTGGCAGCCGCAGTCTCAATCCTGCATGCAGGCGGCTCAGGCGCAAGTGGTCGTCTGATGATGACCTGGAAACGACATCATCACCCGGCAGCACCCTGAGCGACCAAGCAGCCTTTTCTAGGGACAGCACTGCTTGCTCCACACGGAGAGGGGCCTAGAAAAGGTGGCCTAAACAAAGCTCGTCTCCTCCTCCCTCAGTTGGCTTACCGCGGTCAACGGGCATCTTCATATGCGGTCGAATTACATCAAAGAATCGACGGCGCATCCCACTCGCCTTAAAAGGTGGGAAAGGACTCAAACTCGCATGCTGGAACATCAGAACCATGCTAGACTCAGCTGACAGCACTCGACCTGAGCGACGATCTGCTCTAATTGCACACGAACTCGCTCTGCTGGATGTTGACATCGCCGCCCTCAGCGAAATCCGCTTTTCAGAGGAAGGCAGTCTGAGGGAGCATGGCGCAGGTTACACTCTCTACTGGTCAGGTAAACCAGCGACAGAGAGACGCCGTTCAGGTGTCGGCTTCATGATCAGGGACTCTATCGCTACCAAGCTTGCAAGCCTGCCAACTGGCCACTCTGACCGCATCATCTCAATGCGTCTACCACTTCGTGACCAACAACACGCAACGCTGCTCAGTGTGTACGCTCCAACTCTCCAGGCAGATCCCGCTGATAAAGACAAGTTTTACTCCGACCTACGCAGCCTTCTGCAGGATATCCCAGCTGACGACAAGATTGTCATCCTTGGCGACTTCAACGCCAGAGTGGGCAGAGACTCGGAAACCTGGAAAGGCGTACTTGGAAGGCACGGCGTGGGCAGCTGCAACGACAATGGACGCTTGTTACTTGAACTCTGTGCGGAACAGCAGCTTTCCATTACCAACACCATCTTCCAGCAGAAAGACAGTCTGAAAACAACCTGGATGCACCCTCGGTCAAAACATTGGCATCTCATAGACTACATCCTTGTGCGCCAGCGTGACCTAAAAGATGTCTTTCACACCAGGGTAATGCCCAGCGCCGAGTGTCACACAGACCACCGTCTTGTCCGCTGCAAACTCAGCTTTCACTTTAAACCCAGACCAAGAAACGGTGGCGCCCCGAGGAAGAAGCTCAAAGTCTGCAGCCTTCAGTCTGCCGCGGTCAAAGCAGCTTTCCAGAAAAGCCTACGATCTAGGCTAGAGGAACCGAGCTGCCTAGGAGACTCGCCTCCGATTCCTGAAGTGCTGTGGGACCGCATCAAAACTGTTGTTCTGCAAACATCTGAAGATACCCTCGGATTCTCCACGAAGAAAAACAGAGATTGGTTCGATGAGAACAACTTAGAAGTCCAGGAGCTGCTGTCAAAGAAGAGATCAGCACACCAGGCCCACCTGGCCCGACCATCCTGCCCGCACAAAAAAGCAGCCTTCCGCCTGGAATGCAGCACCATCCAGCGCAAGCTTCGAGAGATTCAGAACGAGTGGTGGACCAACCTCGCAGTAAAAACTCAGGTTTGCGCTGATACTGGCGACTACAGGGGATTCTACGAAGCCCTAAAAGCGGTATATGGCCCCTCGTACCAAATCCTGAGCCCCCTGCGGAGTGCAGACGGGAAAAACTGCTCACTGAAAAGGACTCAATCCTGAACCGCTGGTCTGAGCACTTCTACACGCTCTTCAATGCTAGCCGCTCAGTCCAAGAACCAGCGATTGACCGCATCCCACAACAACCAGTGAAAACCGAACTGGATGTGGCACCAACATTACAAGAGACTGAGGAAGCCATTAAACAGCTGAAGAGTGGTAAAGCTGCAGGAGTCGATGGCATCCCTCCTGAAGTATGGAAGAACGGAGGCCCAGCACTGCACACCAAACTCCATGAATTCTTCGTCTGCTGCTGGGAGCAGGGTAAACTCCCTCAAGATCTCAAAGATGCAGTCATCATCACCCTGTACAAGAACAAAGGGGAGAAATCAGACTGTTCCAATTATCGTGGCATAACACTTCTGTCCGTCGCCGGCAAAATCCTCGCAAGAGTACTGCTGAATAGACTGGTACCCGCAATAGCTGAAGATCACCTCCCAGAGACCCAGTGTGGCTTTAGAGCCAACCGGGGAACCACAGACATGGTGTTTGTCCTGAGGCAGATTCAGGAAAAGTGCCGGGAGCAAAACAAAGCACTGTACGTCACCTTTGTGGACCTGACAAAAGCGTTTGACACCGTGAGCAGGCAGGGACTTTGGAAAATCCTGGACAAGCTAGGCTGCCCACCGAAGTTCCTCACCATGATCGTCCAGCTTCATGAAGACAGCTTGGACAAGTCAGACATAGCAACAATCTCTCGCAGCCCTTCCCTATTGCAAACGGCGTGAAACAGGGCTGTGTTCTTGCTCCCACGCTGTTCACCATTTTGTTCAGCATGATGCTCCAGCAGGTCACAGAGGACCTCGACGACGCTGATGGCGTATACATCCGTTTTCGTCTCGACGGGAGCGTGTTCAACCTGAGGCGTTTGCAGGCCCACACAAAGACCATGGAGCAACTGATCAGGGAGCTGCTTTTTGCTGACGATGCCGCCCTCCTTGCTCATACAGAGGCAGCTATGCAGCGAATTACGTCCTGTTTCGCGAAAACAGCTCAGATCTTCGGCCTTGAAGTCAGCCTGAGGAAGACTGAAGTTCTTCATCAGTCCGCACCCCATGAGGAGCACCATCCACCAAGCATCTTCATTGAACAAACAGAACTGAAAGCTGTCCACCAGTTCAGCTACTTGGGGTGCGTCATCTCGTCTGACGCCAAGATCGACAACGAAGTCGACAACAGGCTGGCCAAGGCAAACAGTGCATTTGGCAGACTATACAAACGTGTCTGGAACAACAGAAACCTTAAAAGAGCCACAAAGGTCAACGTCTACAAAGCTGTTGTGCTGACCACTCTCCTGTATGGCGCTGAGTCCTGGGTCACGTACCGTCGTCACCTGAGTCTCCTCGAGCGTTTCCATCAGCGCTGCCTCCGCACAATCTTCAATATTCACTGGAGTGACTTCGTCGCCAACACTGAAGTCCTCAAGTCAGCGAAGGTCATCAGCATCGAGGCCATGGTCCTCAAGACACAGCTTCGTTGGGCAGGGCACATCGCCAGGATGGAGAACCACCGCTTGCCTAAGATTGTGCTGTATGGGGAACTGTCCTCTGGCCATCGCGACATAGGGGCACCACGAAAGCGATACAAAGACTCCCTGAAGAAGTCCCTCACTGCTTGCTGCATCGATCACCGTCAGTGGGCAACACAAGCAGCTGATCGCAACTCCTGGCGGCACACAGTCCACCAGGCCACCTCCTTCTTCGAAGATACCCGCAGGGCCCGTATGGAGGACAAAAGGAGAAGGAGGAAGAACCGTGATCCCTCAGCACCCATCCCAGATGAGACCTATACTTGCAGCTGTTGTGGCAGGACCTGCTTGTCCCGCATAGGCCTCTTCAGCCACCAGCGTGCCTGCAGAAGACGTGGATGTCCTTCCTAGATCTTCGTTCGCGAAGCCAAGCCATGTGTATGTATGTATGTATTCAACAGAGCAGGAGCAGCAGAACGACTCCAACTCTAACCCCTGAGCCCTCTTGTCGTTGGGAGGAGCAGACCTCGACATTGGTGCCTAGCTCCTAAACGCATTGATGCTGCCATCATGCGCAACAACATGACTGCTATGTTTCCTCACACTACAGTATTTGCTTCCTAATTCTGTATATCAAACAATCATTTAACACAATTGCATTTTGCAAACCAACATTTGTAAAAAAAACGATTCTAAAAGTATATTTTACACATGCCATCAGCTGCATGGTGTTCTCTCTGAGAGTGCATAATATCTGCAGCATTTGGTTCAAGACAAGCAAATCATCTGAACCGGTTTCAAAATGCAGTGCCTCATTATCATCATCAGCAGAATCAAGCTTATTAAAAACCATGAGGGCTTTGGGACAGAATCCGTCACAAGAAGTGATGGTGACGGGATTGGTGATGCAGAGTTTAGTGCACAGCACAGTGATGGTGATGTCTGTAACATGAGTTCCACTTAGGGTCAAGGCGATCCAAAGTGGCGATTGACATCTGAACTGTTCGTCGACCACGACTAGGTCGACTCAGCCTCAAATGAGACAACGATACCTTTGAGAGACAACGAAGGCAGCCGGGTATGGCTATAGCCACACCACCCCCTAAATCAGTGGTTTCCTACCCTTTACTGCTGCCTTGCACCCCTTTAGTTCTCAATCGTTAAAAAAATGTATAACGTTTGCTTTGCCCCACGGCAGATATGGGGGTGTGTTTACACAGGGACTTCCTGATATGATGGTGTTGAGTTTGGTCACGTGATCAGGAAGTTATGAGTTAAGGGTCTCTAAGCCAGAGGCCAGGCAGGTGCACCCGCCATTACATAGAGTACAAATGGAGGCACAATTAGCGTCTCAGTGAAGACGGGTCCATCTGTTCATTGTGGGACTTTAAGAAGCATTGTCTGTAAGTTTGTCTATGTTCTTATAATTCTGGGAATGATGTTATAATGTTCGGATTGCCGTTATAATGCTGTAAATGCCGTTATAATGCTGTTAAATTGTGATGATAAATATGAGGCCTAGTTAACAACGAAGCCTGTCACTTGCATTATTGTGAATGTTATTTATAGTTGGATAAGTCGAGTCAGACTTGTGCCCATGTAACTTGAATGCGTTCTTGAGAGCAAGGATGAAGAAGTATCTCATCCACAGTTCAGTGTTATGTGCAGTGCTGTACATTTGGGCTGCAGTATGGTGATTACACAAAGTAACCTTATTTAACACAGTAGCTTATTCTCTTGTTGGATAGCTATTCAATGCTAATGTAGGTGCCTGGTCCATTCAGGACCTTTTGTTGAGATTCATGTTATCTAAGACAATGTTATGATGCTGCAGTGTTCATTGTGTAGTGTCTTAAAAAAATACTCACACCGACATGTTGTAACAAGTCACCTGCTTACACTTTATTCACCTGTTCGTGCACTTGTTATAGGCACTCATATAACTATCTGTACGGTCACATATCCTTAACTTCTCCCTGCTCTTAACTATTCTGCACCTCACTTATCCTGCACTCAGCAGCTCTGCTCTCAGCGATACCGCACTGAGCAGTTTCACACCCAGCGACTCCGCACACAGCGTCTTCACACTCAGCGACTCTACACACAGCAACTTCGCATCTCCACCGCTGCCTTCACCTATGCTCCTCAGATCCGCTCACCCATCTGTCCCGGGCGGGGGGTTCAGCCAATACCCGCCCGGCGACGGCGTGAGGGTTGAGGTCCCATTGACGGCTAGAGTGGCAGCGGCGAGATGTCTTCGCTCTTGGTTCCCGGCAACAACTCCCCTCGCTCATACACTCCCGCTTATTCCGAGTCCTCACGTGTTCCCACTTAAGCTGCCGCCAGGCCAGCATCAGTTGTCCTATTAATCTCTTATCATCATCCCCCATCTCCCTTCTCCTAGGCGCCAACCTCCGGTCACAGCATAGCTCCTGTTCGACCTCAGTTGCACCCGCTTCTCCCCTTAGCTACTGTCGGTTTGTCTGTGCAAACCTCATGTTGCACCTGTTTGTCCTCATTTGCACCTGCTAACTGTGCGCACTATGTATTAATCTCGTCTTCAATTGCATTGATATTGCAAGTATTTAAATATGTTGTATTTTGTGCTGTGTTTTTCCATCAGTTTTACCTCGTTCTATGCATTAAATACATTGGAGTTGGATGTTCACCCTGGCTCTGAAGGTTTATTGAATGCGAGGTTAACTACTCGGATAGTGGTGCAACGCAGTGCACAGCGAGGCTGTACTCTCAAGCAGCCAGTTCTACAAAAGTTTACATTAAACCTGTGCTGCAGGCACAGAAAAATACATTTTCTTGGAGCTCTCAATCAGCCAGCTCCTCAGGCTTGGAGCTCTCAAGCAGGAATGTCTGCAGCGAGTCTACATTAAACTTGTGTTGCAAGCATCGCAGCATGGAAAGAGAGTTCAGCAGGGAGAGATGCTGAAGCAAGTGATTTAAGCCATCCAAGACCTCCCATCCTGCCTCAAGAGGACCAAGGGAGTTCAAGGCCCAAAGGAGAGGTCAGGTTGACACAACGGGCCTTAGAAAGCTATGACGCTGAGAAGCAAGACTTTGATGCCAGGATGCAAAGGGCATGGGACCGGGTTTAAGCAGATATATCTGGAGCTCAAAACCCTCAGACACAGTGGCCTCAATTCAGCAGGCCATACATCGAGTGAAGGTCAGCAGTTCAGGATACAAACTGCTGGCAAATAAATGCATCTCCCTCCTGAAGAAGGTGAAGACAGACGAGGTCATCGAGGGAGTGCACATTCAAGAGGACTCCTTGAACTGCTCGATGATAATGTGAAGGCAGTGATACAAGATGCAATGGACCATGTGGAGGGCTTAATAGAGACACGATCTCAGCACTCTGTCTCATCTAATTCTACCACAAGTTTTAAATGCTCAGCACACTCACAGATATCATCTACCAGTATCGCAGCAACTCAGGCACGTGCAGCAGTAGACGCAGCAAACGCCCGTATCTTCTACATGGCTGAAGAGGAAGCCATGCTAATTGAAAAGGCCCGCATACAAGAAGAAGCAAGAATAGAGAGTGCATTGGTGCCTACTGCTGCACGGAAGAAAATTAAGCTGGATGCTAAGTTACGCACCCTGCAACTCAAACAAGAAGCAGCTGCTGCAAAGGCCCAGGCAGAGGTGCTCGAAGCAGCAGCCAAACTGGATAAGGAATAGAATTGGAGTGAGTTTGGCACTCAGATGCCTGTCAAGGACCGTGATCAATTCACAAAAAAATATATGTTGGACTGGTCTGAACAATGCACCAATACTCCTCCACCAACCGATACTAAGCAAAATGTGGATGTTGAGGCATCGCCGCCTCCATGCCGAGTGAACATGAATGCTGTCTACTGGAATGGTGGAAATGTATACCCTGCCCTGGCAGTTAGTCGCCGACTTAGCAGACATGGATGCACCAAGTCACAACTACATTCCAAACAGTCACATAAAGGGATCAAACCAACGTGATCGAAACCTTTTGGGCCCACAATCCTATGCCATCGCGAATGACGGAATGCATGGCAATACAGCCAATTATAGCACCTCACAAGCGCCAGTATGGACACACCCTGGATCAGCATTCATAGGGGACTTTGCTAGGTACCTGGCTCACCGCGAACAAATCAACACAGGACTTGTAAAGTTTGATGAACACTCTGAGAACTATCGAGCCTAGAGATCTACCTTCAGGAACGCAATGAGAAATGCAGACATCTCTGCGAATGATGAACATGACCTGTTGGTGAAATGGTTAGGAAAGGAATCTGCAGAGTATGCAAAGAGGATCCGGTCGGCAAACATCGACGACCCTGCCTCAAGCCTGCATGCGGTGTGGGAGAGGCTTGAGGAGTGCTATGATAGCCCAAGAAGCTGCAGAACTTTCCAAAAATCTCAGGTCAAGACAATAAAAGGTTACGAGAGCTTGGAGATCTTGAATCAGCCCAGGCTGACCCTACTTATCAGGTCTCATGTTCCTGAATACCTACCATGGAGTGAACCCCATCGTAGAGAAATTGCCATTTAATCTTAATTTTGGAGCTTTCGTGACTGCAGGAATTACTCTTTGGTTCTTTCGGTAAAGTCACGTATAAAGATAAAAGAATAAATTAAATAATAGACTTTACCGAAAGAACCAAAGAGTAAATTGCCATTTGACGTGCAAGAGAAATGGAGAACAAAGGGTTCAAGATACAAATCAGAGCATCAGGTTGCATTCCACCCCATTCTCGTTTTTCTCAAGGTTTATCCGCAACCTGGCGTGGACCAGAAATGACCCGAGTTTCATGTTTGGCACCATGGGAATCTCCAGTCCAGATCTCGCAAAAATCGAAAAAGCAACGGTGAGACGAGGAAAAGCGAGGCCAATCTCCGTACAGAAGACTGAGGTCTCCCCTAGACATTCGCAAACTCCGTCCAGGCAACATCACAAAGAAGAAGATAGATGATCCAGAAAGGCAATGTTCCATTGCATGATGAACCTCACTCCCTACAGAAATGTCATGAGTTCTGAAGGAAGCCATTGGAAAAGCAGAATAATATGCTGAAATAATTTGGAGTGTGCTTCCAATGCTGTGCTTCTACAAACCACCGTGCAAAAAATTGCAAGGCAGATATGAATTGCGAAGAATGTGGCAGCGACAAACACACAACTGCTCTGCACACATTTGACTCCAACCCCAGTGGAAATAAGGCTTCTGATCCCGAAGCAGAGCACGGCGGGGAGTTGGGTGAAACCGCCGCATCCACTTCGTCAGTCACAACCAAATGCACAGACGTCTGTGTAGAAGGCTTCAAAGGAAAATCTTGCTCAAAGATATGCCTGTCCAAGGACATCCTGAAAGGGACATCCTGAAAGGACATCCTGAAAGGGCAGTAAGGATGTCTGCTATAATGGACGATCAGAGCAACAAGTCTTTGGCAAGGTAAGAGTTCTTTGATCAGCTAATTGTATGTGGGAATTCCTTTCCATACACGCTCAGAACATGCTCAGGACTGATGAAGACAGCGAGAAGAAGAGCGAATGGCCTCATGGTGGAAACCATGGATAGCACCATGAAGCTAGCCCCTCCTATGGTGATGGAGTGCAATGAGATACCGGATGACAGAAGCGAGATTCTCACGCCAAAAGTTCATCCCACCATTGGATCACGGGGCACAGATTTTACTTGTGCTTGGCAGGGACATGCTGAGAGTCCACAAGGTTCGCGATCACGCAATGGACCTCACAATGCTTCTTATGCCCATCGTAGGTGATGTCTGTCTTAATGGAACACACATACCAGACCGCATTAGCACATTCAAAACAAGTGTGCTCACGAATGGATGAATGTCGCCCTTCAAGCCGTGCTCTAACCACTTCACGATGAAAGAGAAATTCGAAGAGAGAAGTCAAGGCTGTACCATGCAGACTTACGAAGAAACCTCCATGCTGGAAACACAAGAATATGATGTTTGACATACGGTGTTTGTGACAATTAAGGACGATGACAAAACCTGTTCATTGCTCTAGAGCAGGGGTGTCCAAACCTTTTGCAAAGAGGGCAAAGTGAAGATGCCCGGGGGCCAATAGTTCATTTTGACATTATTTTAACCACAAAAGTTACATGAAAATACACACTGTTATAAAAAAATTCATTGTCACAATTACCTTAATTTTTCAAATGACAATGTAAGCAAATATAAGCCACTCAGGCAGACGTGAACAACTCTAAAAACACAATTCTGCCTTTCATTCAGTCAGATAACATTGAACAAATGGAATAGAATACCTTACATTTCCATGAGTTAAATATCTTTGCCTCATGAACATTTTAAACAGGAGTTATAAGTAATGCAAAGTGGTCTGTTACCATTCAACTTTAAAACAAGTGAATTTTGCCCTTGTCTTTTACAAGATCTTTCAGAAAGCAATAGTTTGTGTCACATCTACAGGTACATAACATCAACAGTTATAACCAAATCTTATTCAAGAGTTTAATAAAACAAGTGCCATAAGTCCAAGTGCATAAGTGTGCTTCAGGCTTTTCACTGTTAATAGTGACAGATGTTACCGTTCAAAACACTCAATTTCAGATTGATCAAGGAACAGATAACTTGCTGACACTAATGAGAAGGGTGATACTGAGATCTAGATTTCAGTAAAGAGACCAGGTCTGGCTTGAGGGCAGTGGTTGAGATGCGTAAAATGCCACGCAAGTGGGAGTCACTCATCCTTGACCTCAATCGGTTCTTGTTAAAGTTCATGACTGAGAATGTTTGGTCACACAAATATGTGGAGCCGAATAAGCTCAGCATTTCCTGAGCGAATGACCGCATTTTTTTTTTGCAGTCGCCATGGCAGAAATGACTCGAGAAGGGTTTACGGCATTGATGCAGAGCCAGATAGAATTAGAATGGTGCTGCCACCGTGTGGTGAAAGGAGGAATTACATCTTTAAAGTTTTATGATTTATAAGACCGAAGCTGTGGGCCGTATGAAATCTGACCGCGGGCCGTGATTGGCCCGCGGGCCGGACTTTAGACATGCCTGCTCTAGAGGATAGCCCATCCCCAGCGGTAGCCATCAATGGACTTAGGAGGACCACGCAAGCAGGAGAACGGGAATTTGGGGAAAACGCCAAGCGATTTTTAGAGCGAGATTTCTATGTTGACGATGCACTTAAATCAATGCCCACGGCCTTAGAAGCCATTAATTTGTTCCAAAGGACGCAAGGAATGTTAGCTACTGCTAACCTGAGACTTCACAAGATAGCGTCCAGCAGTGCAGATGTGATAAAAGCATTTCCTTCAGATCGTTCAAAGGAGTTGAAAGACTTCACCAATCGAACGATGCCTTGGACTGAGTTGGGACCTTAAAGCGGACACATTCGCATTTCGAGTAACAATTAGCCTTATACTTGACATGTCATCTTGTCGATGGTAAACAGCCTGTACGATCCACTAGGATTTTTATCGCCAGTCACCATTCAAGGCCGTTGGCTACCCTGGGATATTTGTGGTGATACACAAGACTGGAATAGCCCGTTGCCTGAGCAAAGGCAACAATAATGGGAAACTTGGAGAAAATGCTTAAAGCTACAAACAATCGCGCTCACAGCACCCACTGGCGAGGTCAGCACTGCAGACTTCTACAGACGTCAATGGAGACAAGTGCAGAGCTTCGCCAACACGTTGTGGCATCACTGGAAAAAACAAGTACCTTGCAATGCTTCAAGTGCGCAGAAAGTGGCAGTCGAGCAGACCAGACATCTAAGAAGGTGACCTCGCCCTACTGAAGGACAACCAAGTCAAACGGAATGAGCGGCCAATGGGCCGAATCCTCAAGACGCTTCCCAGTGCCGATGGGAGAGTTCAAAAGGATGAGGTTATGTTAGCGAAGCAAGGTGTCGCACGAACTTTCGTCAGGCCTATAGCTGAGACAGTACTTCTCTCTCGCAAAAATATGGACAAATAAGTTGACCTGTTGCAGTTTGTTTAACACCTAGGCTTTCGTGACCAATATCATTCATAATAGATGTTTTGGGTTAGATAGCATAAATATATAAATGTGTCGTTAAAATAGCCACAGCCAACTAGTAAGGGTTGTCATGTAAACAGAACGTGCCAATTCGTTACTAGTACAGCCCACTGGTGTGTTGGAGAGCCAAGCCACAACATTTACATTCTGAGTACAACGTTTCGCAAGTAATTACAACTAGCTTCATCAGGCGACAGCCAGATTTGTGGAGAAGTTTGTTTCGTTCCTTAAATAGAGGCGTAGATGTGTTGACCACGCCTCTGCGCTCTTGCACAATGTGGGGGGTGGGGATTACAGAGGCAACGTACATTATGTATGTGCATTATGCGACCCCTTTGATCTTGTCCTTCTTGTCTATTGTGTTTATTAAGATAGCCCTATCAACGGTAATCCCTATTGAAGTGCGCTGCCATTTGTAAGCATGCATTTAAATAATGTATTATTTGATGACTAGTTGTTCGGGGGCGCTTGTGGCGCGAGATAGAAGCATCGGTTCGTCACATTCTCGCCATCGACAGCCATGATGATCTTGTTGAACGCGTCGAGCTGCTTCTCGTTGAACATCGCGAGACGTCGTGCACCCTCGTTTGGTCATACACATTTTCTTCCAGTGGGTTTCCCTTTAGTGTTGTCATGCCAATTGCTTTGCAAAAGAATCCGTGCTACTGCAGAACGCTGTTGATGCCGTAAAGTGCGTTGTTGATCGCGGTGTCGTCGGCATCTCTTCGCATGTAGTCGAGAGTTAAGTCCAATTTGTGGTCCTCCCACAGCTTGATAGGTGATGCGGGGTGAGAGAAGCAACAAGTGAAAGCAAACATCTCGCGCAACTGCTTCGGTATCATGTAGGTGCCGGCATCCGTCAAGCAGCGATCCCAATCGTTGTCAGAATTAAGAAGACCTCGCGCTGAAGCTGCTGCATTGAAGCTCTCGCACACCACTCCGTCGACAGTCCGCAGCGACTCAAAGCTGGTCACACCTCGAAAATGCAGCACCAGCATTCGAAGAAAGAAACGTTGTTCGTCTTTGACACTGACCGTGTACATGCGGGACACGATCTTGTCGGGATTGCTCAGCAGTTTGTCGATTGATGTAACATTGTTGAGATTCACAATGTGCTGTACGAATTATCTTGAGCGACTCCTGACTTTGCTTGGCCAACCAGCTTTGCTTTCATTCGTTAGCCTTTTGACGCTTTTGTGCGTGGATCTTCATCCTCGTCCATAATTTGTTACTGGAAGTGAAAACATCTTTAAGGAGCATTATGAAGGCAAATAGAGAGAGAAGAGTGGGCCGCCTCTCATTGGCCTCTCCTCGCTCTTCTATCTCGTCTAATGCATCATACAAAAATAAATAAAGTAGTGCACTTGCCAACGTAATTGAACGTCTGTCCCTGTGACATGTTGATTGTGATAGCGTATGCGGGGAGAATGGGAAATTGTCGTGGTCGCAAAAATAAATGGCAAAGTCGTGTCGGTGGCGGCCAAGTCGAATCTGGGTATCGATTCTGGGAATCAAGACAGAATTGCTCGTTCTTTCTCAAGTGTTCATCATAGACAGGTAAAGGTGTGCGCTTACCAACGTTATCGAACGTCTGTTCCTGCGATTTGTTGATTGTGTTAGCGTATGCAGGGAGAATGGGAAATTGTCGCCAAAAAAATGGCAAAGTCGTGTCGGTGGGGGCCAAGTCGATTCTGGGAATCGATTCTGGTTAATCAACACAAAATTGGCTCGTTCTGCAGATCGATTCCAACGCAATCGAACTTCTGTCCGTGCGCTTCTATCGTTCAAACCGACGCGCCCCGTGCATGAAAACAACGGGAGTGCAGCGTTCATCACAAATAAAGCTAGGTGTTTATATGTATAGATTCGCGTCCACGCAGCACTAAGGCGATAGCTATGCGAATGGTTAAAGTTTATTTGATTTCTTTCCATTTCGATAGATGATCTAATTAGTATTGGCCAGTAGTAGCTAGTTTTGCACAAAACTTTAACATGATCAAAATCAATTCAGTGTCCTTGTTGGCACGCGTGTTCTGCTACTGTTGACAGTTGTATTTGGGAGAATTTAATATTTCTCTGATGTTCTTTCAGTCTCGTGCTAATCATTCGTCCTGTTTGCCCAACATAAGTGACCATATGTAAAGTTAATCCTGAACACACCTTCTGTTGATAGCTTCGGTAATACATCTTATGTACCAGATATTCATTTTGTACTCTTAGGTTTTTCGGTAAAGTCACGTAGGTGAAAAATAAATAATACAAATAATAAGAAATAATAGAAAAAATAATAGAAATAAAATAATAAATCACGGCGTTTCGGAGGCAACATAAGCTTCCGTCTTCAGGTGGAACCGTCACAGCACAATTGCTGTATCAAGTGACGGTTCCACCTGAAGACGGAAGCTTGTGTTGCCTCCGAAACGTCGTGATTTATTATTTATATATATTATTTTTTATTTTTATTATTCATTTTCTACCTTCGTGACTTTACCGAAAAAAACCTAAGAGTATGAATCCTTGCAGTCACGAAAGCTTGAAATCTAGAATTCATTTTTGTATTTTATGTACTATGCCAAATCTGACTCAGATGTTTTGTTTTTCCAAACATCTGGCTAGTTTATCATTTACTCCCGCAATGTACGGTATTTTGATCGTTTTAATTACTTGGGCAGAATCAATGCTGTTGTAACCGTTCATTTGCAGCGCTTCTTTAAGATGTTGAATTTAACTTGTCAGACCGTCACCATCTGACACTTCTTAGCTCGATGAATGAGCGTCTTGACAAGAGCATATTTCTGTGTGGGGTGATTGTGTGACTGCATTCAGATAGGCGTCAGTATGCGTTTTCTTTCGGTAAACACTTTGTTCTTTTACCATTTCTACCCCGTCCAAGCAGAATATCCAAAAATGGTAGAGTTCTGTCAGCTTCCACTTCCATGGTGAACTGGATGGTTTTGCGAGTTTAGATGATAAAAAAATGCGTTCAGTGTGTATTTGCCGTGTGACCAGACCACCAATGTGTCATCCACATATTTAAACCAAGCAGGTGGTTTTCGTGTGCTTGAAGCTATTGCTTTTATTTCTAAATCTTCCATGTACAAATTCGCTATCACAGGAGACAAAGGAGGGCCAATTGCTGCTCCTTCCTTTTGTTTATAGAAGTCACATTGCCACAAGAAGTAATCTTGGGAAATATTTTGCTTAACCTTTGTTCGTTAGCTGAGTGTCGAGTAATTTAATTGACTCATTGATTTAAAACCCTCGTGAACAGAGAGGTCACATCATAACTTACGAGAATATCATTAGGGTTAAACTTAATATATTTAATTGTATTTATGACATGTTCAGAGTTTTTGATGAACGAAGAGGTCCTACTGATGTAGGGCTGTATTTGTTTCGTTACGTATTGTGCTAATTTGTACATGGCAGAGCGTATTGTACTAACTATGGGTCTTAATGGGACATCAGGTTTGTGATTTTTTTTAGCCCATAAAGTCTTGGTGGTAGCCTATGAAGTCTTGGTGGTTTTGATGCCCTTGGCTTGATCAGGTATTGCTCTTCGTTGGGAATTGATGACTTGACAATTGCCGTTGTTTTACGCTGCAGATTGCGAACCCGGCCACTCAATGGAGTATATGGTTGCAATGTGAAAACATCTACATTGGTGAGACAAAGGCGGTCGAGCGTGTTTGCTGGCAACACCCACTCCCTCGTGTGCCGTACCGACCCTTCATAGGTGCTTGCTAACAACTCTTTCCACAAAAGTCCGTTAAAGGATATACGGGGGATCTGTGTCTGTGTGTGAGTCTAAGCAATGTGAAACACCCCCTACCCCTCCCCTCCCCCACTCCCCCCGCCCTCACCCACCCCCCTCCCCCACACCCACCTTCCTCTTCTTATCAGCAACACTCGGCCCATTAGGATTAGGCACTAATCCCTCCACTCACATCCCTCCCCTCACCCCCCCAACAGTTGCCATGGCAACAAGCAAGCCGATATATATAGCTTATAATTTGTATTCACGTGTGTGTACATACATAATATACATAGACACGCTTACACTTATACAATGACAAAGATTCCCCATCCCCCATTAAGGGTGTATCGATTGTTTGGGCAAGTGCAGCAAGCAAAACATCTGTTAAGGCTGGGACGGGGAACGGAAGGGGTTTGGGTGTTGCCAGAATCACCAGCCGCCTTTGTCTCCTCAGCTGATGTTCACCCATCAAACTAGATATTCGTTGATTTAAGACTGAGTCAACCTCCTTGTGGCCCACGACGGGGATTATATTTCCAGGTTTCTTAGCGCAGTAAGAATCAGAATATGTATTTATACTGGAGGAATCCGATGCACTATTAAGCTCATTTTCTTAGATGTCCAGGACACAAGACTGGACATTTGTCATGTAGAGCCTCTACGGGCTGTTGGGGCAAGTGATGTGAGCGAGCGCCTTTGAACGTCGTCACGTGGCACGAGGGAGGTTGTGCGAGCAGCTTCACACCCAGTCGCCTTTGTCTCCCATGTTTACGCGCCGTACTCATTTGAGGTTGAGTCGACCTAAGAGGAGGTTGACTCGACCCATTGGATTGGTTCAAACATTCCGTCACTGACGGAATGGACCTCAGGAATTCGGATATGGAGAGCAGTGCGCTCACGACCACACCACCACTCCCTATAACCACAGAAAAGAAATATAAAAATCCCCCGTGTAGCCTTAACATACTTTTGGGGCAAGTGCTGTTAGCGAGCACCTATGAAGGCCGACATGACACACGAGGAGGTGGGTGGCCAGCACCACACCAGATCGCCTTTGTCTCCCTAGTGACGATTTTACACATCGCACCAGGTACTTATTTGATGCTGAGTTGACCTAGGGGAGGCCCTGGACCGGTTCAGATAATTGTCACTGGTGTTGCCCGTGAGGGGAATCGAACTCGGGTTGTCGAGTTCGTAGTGTAGTATGCTAACCGCTACACTACCGCTACCCCTATCACACAAACACACCTCAAAATACACGAACAACCATAAACACACCCAACTGACACGCATGCACACAGAGTGTGCAGTCATATGCAATCCCTAATTATACACATTTATATATTTTTCTTGGGGTGGGGGGGGGGGTTGCCCCCAGACTGTGAGATCCTCCGGCAGGTGAGGCTGCATTGGCTGGGTCATGTTTCCGCCTGCATGCTCAGCTACCGCATGCCCAAACAGCTTTTATTTACATCATGGGACCTCCTTTGCCGGTGTAATGCGAGCGTAAACAGCCTCGCGGATATGACGTAACAGGGGGGAGGAGTTGGGTCACGTGGGGGGAGAGGAGAGCTTTTAAGGGCAGGAACCGGAAGGGCTGGAGGAGAGTGTGGGAATAAAGACAGGAGGAGGCCACGCAGGGCAGGAGGTGGAAAGTGGCGTGATCGCCACAAGTCGGGACTCGGCACCGTTGGCCAGCAGTGTCCAGGCACGGAGGAGGGGGAGAGCCAGCAGCGGGGCTGCATAGAGAGCAGCCGTGGGGCTGCAGGTCGGGGACAGAGAGGCTGAGGGAAGAGCCAGCAGCGGGGCTGCATAGTGAGCCAGCAGCAAGTCTGCAAGAGTGACGGCAGCAGTGGGGCTGCCGAGCGGGAGACGGAGGAGACTCTGAGCGAGACGCCGTGCGGGCAAAGTTGTACGAACCACAATAAAGGACAACGGAGACAGACCCAGTGAAAGAGTCCTTTATTACACCAGTGTAGTGACATAGAACGGTCACTACTGTGTCGGCCCGTACAAGGGCTGGGGGCCCCAAGGGGTGCCTGGGGGGTCACGTGGTGGAGGGACCCAGACCTTCCCAGAGGTGGGGGAAGGGAGGCATGGCCTGGGAAGGGAGGCGTGGCCTGGATAGAGCCAGCCACGCCTGGGCGGAGCCGGCCACGCCAGAGGAGATATAAGCGTGGTGTGAACGCAGAGCGAGGCTGTTGTACTCCGAAGTGAAGACGACATCATCGGTTCTCAAGTCCCGGGTCGTCGTCCTGGGCCAGGCAGGCCGTTGCCTGCCTGGTCCAGTCTGTGTCGTGTTCTAGAGTGTTAGTGAGTTGAGGAAGGTGGTCACCACCTCATGTACAGTGTTATATTACTTACCGTTTAATAAATAGTGTTGCCTCCAAGCTGCGTGTGTGTGCACCTAATTCGAACACACTACACCAGTACCAAAATATGAGAATAGGTTTTCCCCTATTCTCATATTTTGAGAATAGGGGAAAACATATTTGTGGTTCCAAAGAAAGCTATCTCTGGTGTGGACCAATCAGTTCCAAAGACAATGCATATATTATCAGAGTATGTTTTTGTTTGCATTCTGACCACAAGCATTGTGGTTAATGCAGACATGATTCCTTGTAAAACATTTCAGTTTGGTGTTTTAACATATTAACACCTGTTTTGTTGCCAGAAAAGAGGGGAAAAACTATTCTCTGATTTTGTTTGCTGGTTAGAGGGGCCTAAACGGGCGCTGCACGGACAATGGAAGAGATGGACTAATGCGGTACAGAAGGATGTCATGCTGCGTGAACTTTCCGATGACTGGCATCATTGGTTTCCAGATCGGCCCCTGTGGAAGAGGCTCGTGAAGGACGCGACTGGGCAGTTGGAGGCAGCCGCCCTTCAGCAACAACGGAGGGCAGATGAGTGACGCTCACAACATCGGGTGGCTAAAACGCAGCGAGTCTGGACTAGAGGTACACCTACCTCAATGTAGGAATCCAATTTAGTTTTTTTTATTGATCACTAGCTTATCCCGGGCCAAAAAAATATTTCAAAACTACTATCAAAAATCTAACAGCAGTGCGTACTGACTGTGGTGGTACCTGCTATGATTACAGCAGTGCGATCTCCCCGGCCGCTCTGCATTAATATCGATGGCCTATCGTGGTAGCATCTACCGACTGTATAGTAGTAATAACTGCACACATCGGGGTGGGGGACATCACACAGTGAAGAATTAACGTCAGCGTGAAGTGTATTTTTATAGCATTTTTAACGCAAAATGAAATGTCCCCCTCACTCCCACCGAAGGCGTGCGACTTGGCATGGGCCGCCCCCCCCCACCAAATGCGCGTGAGTTGGTATGGTCGTGCATGCGTCATGAAGAAATTAATAAATGGAAAGCGCACAAAAAACGCACTAAATCAAACTAATTTAAAGTTGATGGATGTGAAAAAGGAATAGCGCTTGCTCACGGCGGGGCTTACGGTGTCGTACTTGGCTATTTTTATTCACGTTTACCCCAACGTTGGAGAGCGAAATCGTTCGCAAGCGCGCAAACACACACAAAGCCACACACAAACCCACAAACAGACATTGTTTACTTATATATAGATAATTATATATTTTCCAGAATTGGATGAAGAAGAGAAAGTTAGAGATGTCTCATTTGGAGAAGTGAACCCTCTCCTTCACTGTATGGAAAGAGAGGAAGCTCCAGGACACATGGACCAGCTGTGCACGTCATTTAAGGAAACGGACAGGACTAGTTGTTGGGATGGAATAAATTTACCTTTTTACTGGTAAAATTAATAATGATGTCAACTTGTAACTCACAATATTCGCTCAATTTAATTATTATAATAAATTTAGAGAACCCAAAGATAACACAACTCTCAAAGAGAGAAATACCGGTCACGAGTGCATAAAAACTCGGAGCGATACGCCCTCAAATAAGGGACCGATTGGAAGAACTTCAGCTCACCACCCCACCACCGTAAGGACAACGACCAGGAACATACTTTTCGGGGAGGGGAAGAAAAGGGAAGAAGGGAGGGAGGGTGAGGGGGGCTAACTTAACCCAAATTAATTTACTTAAACGCGATGCCCGAGTTTATTATTATCCCCAAGGAGCAACGGTCGTCGTGTGTTTACAAAAATGCTTCAGTGACAAAAAGTCCATCCCCTCTCCGCGGCCCCCATTACTCCAGCTATTTATGCTGGGTTCAGCAGGAACGGAGACCACGCAGCCTCAATATTCCAATTTCTTGCCTTTCAGCTCATGGCCAAGGTGCTCCATTTCCACCAAGGCAAGAAGAGTTACGTACCAGAGTCCCCATGAAAGTGGTTCGAGATCTTTTCAATTCGCCAGGATATTTAATCCTCGCTGCAATGTAGAAGGTTTGGAGGAGTGTGTGGTTATATTTTGACGTGCCTCTTGGCTTCAAGCCCCACAGAGTTGAGTCCACTGAAGGTGCTTAGCTCTGTGTTGCAGATTTCGATTAAAAGAGTCTCTAATATTCTGGTCGAATTCTGAGATATCTGGGCACGTCCGGAAATCATATGGGTATGTCTGCAATGTGCTTTGCAGGTATTTAGGTCAATCTGGGGATGAATTGGTGAATTTGCTATCCTGCGTTGCTCAGGTCTCATGTATACATATGAACTGAATGCGTTTCAGTAGAAGAGACCTGGGGCCTGCTACCGGGGCCCACCATATCTGAGTCCATTTCTGGTGGGGGATGTCCTGTTCCAGCAGCCTTTCTCAAAGCGTTTTAGTTGTGGATCTTACCCCAGCCCCATCTCCATAAATTAGGCGTTATGCCTCTGCCAATCTGTATTTTTAACGTTTTTCCTAACCAGGCAATCCAGGATAGGATGAGCACTGCGGTATAAGTTCTTGTCTGAGGCTTTGGTGATAGCATTCCTGATCTGTAGGTATCTAAATAAATGTGTCCGTGGGGTAGGGTTGTGTGTGCGCAACTGCTCGAGTTACTTCACCCTCCCTTCCTCGGCCAGGAGGCCCCCCACCCGTTTCCAAGCTTGTCGCTTTCCAGCTAGGCCAGTTCTTGCTTGAAACTATCTACATAAATGATTGCACCGGAATCTATCTTGAATAGGATAGAAGGTAAACCCAGCCAGAGTCCAGGGGTACACGAAGCCCTCCTGACACTTATGTGGTAATTCAGGACGACTGGGAGGGCCAGGCCCATTTCTCTCCAAGGAAAAGTAAGGGAGTGGTAATCTATTCAGGCCATCTTCTGATTTCATTAAAACGAGGAAATATGTGAATGGAGTGGCTGAAAGAAGGGTTTCAGGATAAGGGTGGGAACCATTCGTAAATAGTATGGGGGCTTTGGCAAGACCTTCTTTGTTAGGGAAAGAAAGTGGAATATCCATCCATGCCTCTAGTGAGGTAGTGATGATCTCCTGGAGCATAAGGGGGGACATTTTTTCCGGAACAGAAATGTGGGATACGAACGGACAACTACAACCAGGTACTTAATTTGCGTTTGCTTCCACCTGAAGGGCCGGTGGTTTCTTGAAATGGGAAAGAGTACGACTCAGAGGCACCAGGAGGAACCACAAACAAGTGCAAGGCAGCAGCAACTAAGCTCCAAATTAAGATTGAACCACTTCTACGGGGAAGTTTTAAGTTTATCTTTTTCTCTCTCTCGGGGTTTTTTTGTTTTCTCTCTCTGCCTGTGTATTTAGTGTACTTTTTCTGTCTCCACTCGTTTTTTGTTGTTCTTATGTTCTGCTCTGTCTGTGTGTCTCCGTTCCTCGTGTTTTGTGTTTTGTCTCTCTTTGGAATTTTCACACTTCAATTCTAACTTAGCAATCTTTGAAATACGTAATCGACCAGGCTATGCGTTAATTGTGTGTTGACCGACTCTCTGTGTTGCATTACATTACATTTCGATATTTTGCTAGGTTATTTAATTTAATGTGTCTCTCTCCCGTTCTCCTAATTTTCAAGCTTGCGTACTTTACCACCCGTCGTCCTACCCATTGACATGCTAATTTTTTCTCTAACCCCTCCCTCTCTCCGCCCCCGCCCCCTCTCTCTATTTAACGTTCTCTCTCTGTGTGCCTATGTGTTGCTCTCTCTCTATGTATCTTGGTGATATCTGTCTGCTTATATGTCTGTCTATAGTTTTCTGGTTAGATTTTTGTTGCTATTTCATTTATACCTGATGATGATTGCTTGTGTTGCAATCGAAACGTCGTATGCTATTATTTAATTTATTATTTTATCTTTATACGTGACTTTACCGAAAGAACCAAAGAGTAATTCCTGCAGTCACGATAGCTCAAAATTAAGATTACGTGGAGAAGAGCCAACTCTACCAATAATTGCCCAAGCTCTGCGGTCACCTCTATATGAAGGTTTTATTGGCGATATATTAAGATTCATTTCCATATGTGAGAGGCATCTAGAAGACCCAGAGAAAGCTCACACGTGCGAGGGAGCAACACTCTATTCAATACAGCTGGAACAGGTGTAGTACATATTTTGCTTGCACTGCCTTCTCTTAGCGAACCAGGATTCAACACCTACTCGACGCAACCTCTGTGATCCGCCAACCCTGGCTGCCTCCACAATGCTGGATTACAGGAGTGCATATGTAGTGGTGATACACGCTGGGGTAGGCATCGTGTGCCAGCGCGTAATGATTGGCTGTGTATGTGGTGACGCGCGCTGACGGTGGAGGATCAGGGGTCAGCGCGGGGTCGTGGGTTACGGGGTACTGATTGGCTGTGTGCCGGTGACGCGCTGAGAGGGAGTGATCAAATGGCAGCGCGGTGTGATTGGTGGAGTAGTGTTAACACGCGCTGGGGAAAACGGATCGTAGAGAGAGCGCGTCGTGATTGGTTAACTAAGGAGCGATGCTCACGTAGACGTCCGCATCAGCTCCGTCTCCCGTGAGCAGGGGCTATAAAAGGGGATGCACACAGGCGTAAGGGCAGTATGTAACCAGCGAAGAATGAAGACGGGGATCGAAGAGATAGGACAGCGGGACTAGTACCGCAGGGCCCTAACGGGACCGGACTCTGTGTAACCCAGAGGCGAGTGTATTGTGTGTAGCCATAGGCATAGGGTCTACACGAGCCGAATGCATGGTGTGTAGCCAGAGGCATAGGGTCTACACGAGTCAAGTGTATTGTGTGTAGCCAGAGGCATAGGGTCTACACGAGTCAAGTGTATTGTGTGTAGCCAGAGGCATAGGGTCTACACGAGTCAAGTGTATTGTGTGTAGCCAGAGGCATAGGGTCTACACGAGTCAAGTGTATTGTGTGTAGCCAGAGGCATAGAGTCTACACGAGTTAAGTGGAGTGTATAGTCCAAAGAATAGAGACCACACGTTGTATTCTGACACGTCAAGATTTAATAAAAGTGTGTTACCCGTCAAGAAGTTCCTGCCGTCATTTCCAATACTTCACCTGGCGTCAGAAGTGAAACGGTCTTCCAAGCATGGATACAAGGAAGACCCGTCGGACCCACGGGATTGACCGCGGGGACACCTTGACGACTCGGGCCAGCTGGCATCGGGGGGTGAGGACGAGGAATTGCCCACGCTGCAGGATCCGCCGACGGCGCCGACGAGCGACGGGGACCGACGCCGTGCTCCACGAGGCGCACTCCCATCTGGCGGAGCTGCTGCTCGCCGCCGCGTCCATC
>NW_024705554.1:0-30000 GCF_018977255.1 Callorhinchus milii | reverse complement strand
GGTGAGTGAGTGGGTGGGTGGGTGAGTGAGTGGGTGGGTGGGTGAGTGAGTGGGTGGGTGGGTGAGTGGGTGAGTGGGTGGGTGAGTGGGTGGGTGGGTGGGTGAGTGAGTGGGTGGGTGAGTGGGTGAGTGAGTGGGTGGGTGAGTGAGTGGGTGGGTGGGTGAGTGGGTGGGTGGGTGGGTGGGTGAGTGGGTGGGTGGGTGAGTGAGTGAGTGAGTGGGTGAGTGAGTGAGTGAGTGGGTGGGTGAGTGGGTGGGTGGGTGGGTGAGTGAGTGAGTGGGTGAGTGAGTGGGTGAGTGGTAGGGTGAGTGGGTGAGCAAGCGGGTGAGTGGGCGAGTGAGAGAGTGGGTGAGTGAGTGAGAGAGAGAGTGGGTGAGTGGGTGGGTGAGTGGGTGGGTGGGTGAGTGGGTGGGTGAGTGAGTGGTTGAGTGTGTGAGTGAGTGAGTGAGTCGGTGGGTGAGTGGGTGAGTGAAAGAGTGGGTGGGGTAAGTGGGTGGGTGAGTGGGTGGGTGAGTGAGTGGGGTGAGTGAGCAAGCGGGTGAGTGGGCGAGTGAGTGAGTGAGTGAGTGAGTGAGTGAGTGGGTGGGTGAGTGGGTGGGTGAGTGAGTGAGTGAGTGCGTGGTTGAGTGTGTGAGTGAGTGAGTCGGTGGGTGAGTGGGTGAGTGATTGAGTGGGTGGGTGAGTAAGTGGGTGGGTGAGTGGGTGGGTGAGTGAGTGGATGGGTGGTGAGTGGATGGTGGGTGAGTGGATGGGTGAGTGAGTGGTGAGTGAGTGAGAGAGTGGGTGGGTGAGAGAGTGGGTGGGTGAGTAAGTGGGTGGGTGAGTGGATGGGTGAGGGAGTGGGTGGGTGAGAGAGTGGGTGGGTGAGTAAGTGGGTGGGTGAGTGGGTGGGTGAGTGAGTGGGTGAGTGAGAGAGTGGGTGGGTGAGTAAGTGGGTGGGTGAGTGGGTGGGTGAGTGGATGGGTGGGTGAGTGGATGGGTGGGTGAGTGGATGGGTGAGTGATTGGTTGAGTGAGCGAGTGGATGGGTGAGTGAGTGGGTGAGTGAGAGAGTGGGTGGGTGGTAGAGTGGGTGGGTGAGTAAGTGGGTGGGTGAGTGGGTGAGTGGGTGAGTGGGTGGGTGAGTGGGTGAGTGAGTGGGTGGGTGGGTGAGTGGGTGGGTGGGTGAGTGAGTGAGTGAGTGAGTGGGTGGGTGGGTGGGTGAGTGGGTGAGTGGGTGGGTGGGTGGGTGAGTGGGTGGGTGGGTGGGTGAGTGAGTGGGTGAGCAAGCGGGTGAGTGGGCGAGTGAGAGAGTGGGTGAGTGAGTGAGAGAAAGAGTGGGTGAGTGAGTGGGTGGGTGAGTGGATGGGTGGGTGAGTGGATGGGTGGGTGAGTGGATGAGTGAGTGATTGATTGAGTGAGCGAGTGGATGGGTGAGTGAGTGGGTGAGTGAGAGAGTGGGTGGGTGGTAGAGTGGGTGGGTGAGTAAGTGGGTGGGTGAGTAAGTGGGTGAGTGGGTGAGTGGGTGGGTGAGTGGGTGAGTGAGTGGGTGGGTGGGTGAGTGAGTGGGTGGGTGGTGGTGAGTGAGTGGGTGGGTGGGTGAGTGGGTGGGTGGGTGGGTGAGTGGGTGGGTGGGTGAGTGAGTGGGTGAGTGAGTGGGTGAGTGGTAGGGTGAGTGGGTGAGCAAGCGGGTGAGTGGGCGAGTGAGAGAGTGGGTGAGTGAGTGAGAGAAAGAGTGGGTGAGTGAGTGGGTGAGTGAGTGGGGTGAGTGAGCAAGCGGGTGAGTGGGCGAGTGAGTGGGTGAGTGGGTGAGTGGGTGGGTGAGTGGGTGGGTGGGTGAGTGGGTGGGTGAGTGAGTGGTTGAGTGTGTGAGTGAGTGGGTGAGTGGATGGGTGAGGGAGTGGGTGGGTGAGAGAGTGGGTGGGTGAGTAAGTGGGTGGGTGAGTGGGTGGGTGAGTGAGTGGGTGGGTGAGTGGATGGGTGAGGGAGTGGGTGGGTGAGAGAGTGGGTGGGTGAGTAAGTGGGTGGGTGAGTGGGTGGGTGAGTGAGTGGGTGAGTGAGAGAGTGGGTGGGTGAGTAAGTGGGTGGGTGAGTGGGTGGGTGAGTGGATGGGTGGGTGAGTGGATGGGTGGGTGAGTGGATGGGTGGGTGAGTGGATGGGTGGGTGAGTGGATGGGTGGGTGAGTGGATGGGTGAGTGATTGGTTGAGTGAGCGAGTGGATGGGTGAGTGAGTGGGTGAGTGAGAGAGTGGGTGGGTGGTAGAGTGGGTGGGTGAGTAAGTGGGTGGATGAGTGGGTGGGTGAGTGAGTGGGTGAGTGAGAGAGTGGGTGGGTGGGTGGGTGAGTGAGTGGGTGAGTGATAGAGTGGGTGGGTGAGTAAGCGGGTGAGTGAGTGGGTGGGTGAGTGGATGGTTGAGTGAGAGAGTGGGTGGGTGAGTGAGTGGGTGGGTGAGTGGGTGAGTCAGTGAGTGAGTGGGTGGTTGAGTGGGTGAGTCAGTGAGTGAGTGGGTGGGTCAGTGAGTGAGTGAGTGGGTAAGTGAGTGAGTGGGTGGGTTAGTGAGTGGATGGGTGAGTGAGTGAGTGAGTGGGTGAGTGAGTGAGTGGGTGAGTGAGAGAGTGGGTGAGTGAGAGAGTGGGTCGGTGAGTAAGTGGGTGGGTGAGTGGGTGAGTGAGTGGGTGGGTGAGTGGGTGAGTGGGTGAGTGAGTGGGTGGGTGAGTGAGTGAGTGAGTCGGTGGTTGAGTGGGTGAGTGGGTGGGTGGGTGAGTGAGTGAGTGAGTGGGTGAGTGGGTGAGTCAGTGAGTGGGTGGGTGAGTGGGTGGGTGAGTGGGTGGGTGAGTGGATGGGTGGTTGAGTGAGTGGTTGAGCGAGTGGATGAGTGAGTGGATGGGTGAGCGAGTGGGTGAGTGAGTGAGCGAGTGGATGAGTGAGCGAGCATCTCACAGTTTGCTGTCCACCCTGTAGGTAACGTCCAGGAGCTTTGAGCTGCTGCTGGTGGCGACGTCCACTTGAGCGTCGTGGTCCCAGCGGAGTTGCGTCAGCAGGTCGCGAGACTCCACGCGGACATTCAGAGGGGGAGTCGCAGCTGGGGAGATGGGCAGTGTGCGCTAACCACTGCACCACCGCTCCCCACACTGCGCTAACCACTGGACCACCACTCCCCACACACACACAGTGCGCTAACCATTGTACCACCGCTCCCCACACACACACAGTGCGCTAACCACTGTACCACCGCTCCCCACACACACACAGTGCGCTAACCACTGCACCACCGCTCCCCCCACACACACACACACACAGTGCGCTAACCACTGCACCACCGCTCCCCACACACACACAGTGCGCTTACCACTGCACCACCGCTCCCCACAGTGCGCTAACCACTGCACCACCGCTCCCACACACACACACAGTGCGCTAACCACTGCACCACCGCTCCCCACACACACAGTGCGCTAACCACTGTACCACCGCTCCACACAAACAATGCGCTAACCACTGCACCACCGCTCCACACACACACACACAGTGCGCTAACCACTGCACCACCGCTCCCCCCACACACACAGTGCGCTAACCACTGTACCACCACTCCACACAAACAATGCGCTAACCACTGCACCACCGCTCCACACACACAGTGCGCTAACCACTGCACCACCGCTCCCCCACACGCACACACAGTGCGCTAACCACTGTACCACCACTCCCCCCACACACACACAGTGCGCTAACCACTGCACCACCGCTCCCCACTCCCACACTGCGCTAACCACTGCACCACCGCTCCCCACGTCCACCACAACTTGGTACCCGATGTATCGACCACCTCCGGCTGTGCTCACCGTGTGTGCACGTGACGAGGTGGAGGTGGTGGAGGAGGGAGAGGAAGAGTAGGCCAAGTCTCGAGACGAGTTTCCTCGCCGCCATGACGCCCATCCGGGAGACGCGTTTTGCAGTTTCCCAAGTCACGTGGTGCAGAGAAACTCGATTCCCGATTCGATTAACTCTGCTCGCGTCGATTCTTAATGGGATAACATTAGGAATCGATTACTGTAGATTAATGGATATATAGAGTCGATTTCTATTGGGATAACATGGGAATCGATTTATAGTTGATTAAGCTATTGGAATCGATTTCCGTTGGGATAGCATGGGAATAGACTATCATGTGTGTGTGTGTTCATGTGTGTGTGTCTAAAGTCGATGTCTGTTGATGTCTGTGTGTACTTGTGTGTGTGTGTAAGTGTATATGTGTGTAAGTCGATGTCTGTGTGTACTTGTGTGTGTGTGAGTCCATGTGTGTGTGTCTAAAGTCGATGTCTGTGTGTGTGTAAGTGTATATGTGTGTAAGTCGATGTTTGTGTGTACTTGTGTGTGAGAGTCCATGTGTGTGTATCTAAGTCGTGTCTGTGTGTGTACTGTGTGTGTGTCTTGTGTGTACTGTGTGTGTGTGTGTGTCTGTGTGTGTGTGTGTCTGTGTGTGTGTGTGTGTGTGTGTGTGTGTGTGTGTGTGTGTCTGTGTGTGTGTGTCTGTGTGTGTGTGTGTGTGTCTGTGTGTGTGTCTGTGTGTGTGTGTGTGTGTGTGTGTCTGTGTGTGTGTGTGTGTGTGTGTCCGGCAAAACAACCTCCTACCTCCTCGCGGTGCCGGACGGGCAACACTGTCGTGGGCAGTGCTGTGGGGGGAGGGCCAATGCCCATTGGCCTCTCCCCTCATGGCGTCTGTGACCACCACAGTGGCTAAACGGGGGCTCTGGACGGGTGCGAGGGGCTGGTAACCCCTCCACCTTCAATTAATTACCACTAAACCACGAATTAAACATAAACCTGTAACAATAAGCTTGTGCCGGAGGCCCCGGGGGTCAGGCTTTTATGACGTCTCCTGGCCAAACCCCATTTGGCGGAGCCAGGAGATTGAATTTTCACCCTCGGGGCTCCTCCAGAAACAACAAAAAACCATTGCGGATGGCCACGTGGAATGTTCGAACGCTCACTGCGGAGGAGAGGCTGCCACTCCTCTGTCGGGAGCTGGACCGGTACCGCCTGGATCTCTGTGGCATTCAGGAGGTCCGGTGGACCGGTTCTGGCTCCTGCCACCATGAGGGGTGGACAGTCCTCTACTCGGGGCAGGAGACTGCCAAACAACAGGGTGTGGCTCTTCTTCTGAACAAAAGAATGAAGGGGGCGTGGGAGCGTGGCGGTGAGGTGTGGGAAGCTGTAAGCCCCAGGATACTTTGGGCTCGCCTTCCCATCAACCAGAGGCGAGGAGTGGTGGTCGTGGTTACTTATGCCCCCACCGAAGACGAACATCCGTGGAGGGATGCAGGCAAAGCCGATGAGTCAGACGCTTTCTATGACCTCCTGTCACAGGTGCTGGCTAAAGTGGCCACTCGGGACAGAGTCATCTTGTTGGGTGACTTCAATGCCCGAGTTGGTCATGATGCTGGCACCTGGTCTGGAGTGATTGGAAGGCATGGGCCAGATCAGCTCAATAATAACGGTAGGAGGCTGCTAGATTTTTGTGCAGCCCATGGGCTTGTAATTACCAACACGCTCTTCCGGCATCGGCGCATCCACACAACATCATGGATACATGCCGGGTCCAAGCAAGAACATCTGCTGGACTACATAGTGACGGACCAGCGGATGCGAGCCCATGTCCTTGACACCAGGACCTACCGTGGAGCTGATCTGCCCTCTGACCATCGACTAGTCATCTGTAAGATGCGCCTGCCTTCTTCCACTCCGGTGGTGGGTGTACACCCAGGATCCCATTCCAACCAAAAGTGGCCTGGTCTCAGTTAGCTGATGAAAGTTGCAAGCGAGAATTTCATCATCGCTTGCAGCTGGGGTTGGCATCGTCCCCCACTCCACCTGATGTCGAGGGTAAATGGGCGAGGTTTAAGACTGTGACTCATGCAGCTGCAATGGCTGCTTTGGGTACGCGGTCCAGACCTCCCCAGAAACCCTGGCTGACAGAGGAGGTGTTCAGGTTAATTGAGAAAAAGCGACAGGCCCACTCTCATCGCCTACAGCATCCCACGTCAGAGAATGAGGAGGTTTACCGCAGCCTTCGCTCGGAAGTTCGGAGAGCCGTAAGGCGCTGTAAGGATGGGTGGTGGTCGCGGGTTGCTGAGGAGATGGAGTCTGCCTCAGTGGCCCGTGATCACAAATCACTATTTAACTCCATCAAAAAAGTAACCTGCAGCGCCACACCTATTACCATCATTAGAGGAAAAAACGGTGATCCAATCTCCGACCCCCAGGAACAGGTTTGCAGATTTGCTGAGCATTTCTGTGAGGTCCTGGGGGAGGGAAATTCTCTCAGCCAGGAAAACATCATGGCACAAAGTGGGATAACCCTGCTGAGGCTGCGGTGCCTCAAATATTGGAAGAGGTCACCCCCTGTGAGTGGCTGGCTGAGGTGCCAGCTGTTGAGGAAGTACTGAGGGCGATCCGGAGTCTGAGACCAGGGAAGGCACCGGGCAGAGATGATCTCCCAAGCGAAATGCTGAGGGAGGGTGGCGTTTGTGCACAGACTGCCCTATATGACATCATAACAACAGTCTGGACCACTGGACGGGTTCCGCAGGACTGGAAGGATGCCCTGGTGGTCCCCCTCTTTAAGAAGGGGGACCGTACCGACTGTAACAACTACAGGGGCATCTCACTCCTCAGTGTGCCGGGTAAGGTCCTGGCAAGGATTATTCAACATCGCCTTGCTAGGCACGCTGAGGAGAGGCTTGCGGAGCCCCAATGCGGTTTCAGGAAAGGGCGGTCCTGCACAGATGCCATATTTTCTGTCCGTCTGCTACAGCAGAGGTGTAGGGAATTCCAAAAAGACCTACATCTCTGCTTTATTGACCTGGTCAAGGCCTATGATACCATCAGTAGGACTGGGCTCTGGGTTGTTCTTCGTGCTTTCGGAGTCCCTGACCCTCTGCTCACGATCATTAAGGACCTTCATGATGGTGAGCGGGCCCGGGTAAAACTACGTGGCCGGGAGTCGGAGCCTTTCCCTGTACACCTTGGGGTGCGACAGGGATGTCCTCTGGCTCCCACATTATTTAACATCTATTTTGACCGCGTAGTTCGTGAAGCCTTCAATAGCTGTACCGGGGGAATTTCCATTTGGTACAGATATAATGGGAGGCTGATCGACGCCCGGGTGCGATCAAGGGATGGCTCCCTATTGGTCAACCACGTTATGTATGCCGATGATTTGGTAATAGCTGCTCATTCAGAAGAGGAGTTGGAGACGCTGCTGCTGAGACTGGAGCGTGCCACTAAGAGGTGGGGCCTTACCATCAGCCCCACCAAAACTAAGCACCTGCCTGGGTATTTTGTACCATCGGACACTCCACCCCCACAACTCCCAATTGGTGATGGGGCAGTTGTGGAGAGAGTGGAGAGTTTCCCATACCTGGGCAGTGTGCTTATGACCGGCTCCAGTTTATCAGCAGAGGTCTCACTCCGAATCAGTCGAGCGGCAATATCTTTTCATCGGTTGCGTAACGCTGTGTGGAAGCTACCTGGTCTGTCGCTCCGCACGAAGCTTCAGGTCTTCTCGGCCACGGTCATTCCCTCCCTTCTCTACGCTTGCGAAACGTGGACCCCCCTAGTGGAGCATCTTCGCCGGTTGGAAACATTTAGGCTGGCCTGCCTACGATCCATCCTGGGTTTAACCAGGCTGGATTGTGTGAGGAGCTCACAAATCCTTGAAAGATCTGGGCAAAGTCCCATCAGTGAGCTCCTCCGGCAGGCAAGGCTGCGTTGGCTGGGTCATGTAGCCCGCATGCCCAGCCACCGCATGCCTAAACAGCTTTTGTTCGGCCGGATCGAGGGGGCTAACGGGCGCGGCACGGGCTGGAGAAGAGATGGAGTGATGTGGTACAGGAGGACGTGGAGCTGAGTGGACTTGCCGATGACTGGTACCAGCGGTGTCAAGATCGGCCTCAGTGGAGGAGGCTCGTGAAGGACGCTACTGGGCAGTTGGAGGCAGTCGCCCTCCAACAACAACGGAGGGCGGAGGAGCGACGCTCACAACAACGAGCGGAGCGCCGGGTGGCTAAAGCACAGCAAGTTGGTACAGTAGGGGGCACAGGTGGTGCATCAGCCAGTCATCTCGGTCATCTCGGTCAGTCGACCCGTGGCACCTGGGTCTGCCCCGTGACCTCCTGCCAGCGGGCGTTCGACACTTCACGTGGCCTCAAGGTGCACTTGGCCTGGCACAAGCGTCGTGGTGACGTCACCGCCACTTAGTGGCGAATGGCGGTTGTTGTTGTGTTGTGTTGTGTATGTCTGTGTGTGTGTGTGTGTGTCTGTGTGTATGTGTGTCTGTGTGTCTGTCTTTGTAGTGTATAGTGTAGTATATAGTGTAGTGTATAGTGTAGTGTATAGAGTAGTGTAAAGTGTACACATTACACGATACACTACACTATACACTGTACCAAAAAAACACACTGAGAACGCGCTGCTGATGTTTTATTTGTCTGGCATCATGGCCACACTCCCCGTGTCTCTCTCCCGTGTGTCTCCTCCCGTGTCTCTCTCCCGTGTCTCTCTCCCCGTGTGTCTATCTCCCATGTCTCTCTTCCCGTGTCTCTAATTCTGTGTCTGTCTCCCCGTGTATCTCTCTTCGGTAACATTCTTCAAATCCGGGATACTCTCTCCGCTCCTTCTCTCAGTAATTACATAGATGCCTACACGGGGAGAGAGAGGAAGGGAGGCACAGAGACAGAGAGACAGAGAGAGACACTACAATTACCAACACAGCACAGAGCAAGGCAGTGTGTAGATTCCAGGCAGTTGGCACTCACCAACTCCCAGCGTCTCTTACCTGAATGTCTACGTCTCACCGTGTCTCCGTGTGTCTATGTGTGTCTCTTGGTGTCTCTGTCTATCTCCATGTGTCTCCGTGTGTCTCCGTGAGTGTCTGTGAGTCTCTGTAAGTGTCTGTGTCTGTGTGTCTCTGTGTATCTTTGTGTGTCTCCGTATTTCTGTGTGTGTGTCTCCGTGTGTCTCTGTGTGTGTGTCTCTGTGTGTCTCTGTATTTCTGTGTCTGTGTGTCTTCGTGAGTCTCTGTGTCTCTGTGTGTATGTCTCTATGTGTGTGTCTCTGTGTGTGTCTCCATGTGTCTCCGTGTGTGTCTCCGTGTGTGTCTCTGTGTGTGTCTCCGTGTGTCTCCATGTGTCTCCATGAGTCTCTGTGTGTGTGTCTCCATGTGTCTCCGTGTGTCTCCACGTGTCTCAGTGTGTGTGTCTCCGTGTGTGTCTCTGTGTGTGTCTCTGTGTGTGTCTCCGTGTGTCTCCGTGTGTCTCCATGAGTCTCTGTGTGTGTGTCTCCATGTGTCTCCGTGTGTCTCACGTGTCTCAGTGTGTGTGTCTCCGTGTGTGTCTCAGCGTGTGTGTCTCTGTGTGTGTCTCTGTGTGTGTCTCAGTGTGTGTGTCTCCGTGTGTGTCTCCGTGTGTGGTCTCTGTGGTGTCTCCGTGTGTGTCTCGTGTGTGTCCTGTGTGTGTCTCAGTGTGTGTGTCTCCGTGTGTGTCTCTGTGTGTGTCTCTGTGTGTGTCTCCGTGTTGGAGGCAGTCGCCCTCCAACAACAACGGAGGGCGGAGGAGCGACGCTCACAACAACGAGCGGAGCGCCGGGTGGCTAAAGCACAGCAAGTTGGCACAGTAGGGGGCACAGATGGTGTATCAGCCAGTCATCTCAGTCAGTCGACCCGTGGCACCTGCTGGGTCTGCCCTGTGACCTCCTGCCAGCGGGCGCTCGACACTTCACGTGGCCTCAACCTGCACATGGCCTGGCACAAGCGCCGTGGTGATGTCACCGCCACCTAGTGGCGAATGGCGGTTGTTGTTGTCTCTGTGTCTGTGTCTCTTGTGTGTTTCCGTGAGTCTCCGTGTGTCTCCGTGAATCTCTGTGTGTCTCTGTGTGTCTCCGTGAGTTTCTGTGTGTCTCCGTGTGTCTCCGTGAATCTCTGTGTGTCTCTGCGTGTCTCCGTGTGTTTCCGTGAGTCTCCGTGTGTCTCCGTGAATCTCTGTGTGTCTCCGTGTGTCTCCGTGAATCTCTGTGTGTCTCTGCGTGTCTGTGAGTCCACGTGTGTCTCCGTGTGTCCCACTCCTGCGTCTCCCTTTGAATGATCTCGCCAGGACAATGAGGCAGACGAGGGAGAAGATGAGAGGCGGGACTATGGCAACAACCAGCAGAGACCCAGTACCCACACCAGCACCACCACCCAGCACAGAGTCATCCCACACACCATCATCATCATCATCAGCGGCAGCGGCGGTGATGGTGGTTTTGGAAACGGTGATGGTGGTGGTGCTGTCTACACAGACACAGGGAGACACGGTTAGAGATGTGAGAGAGAGACACGGGGAGACACGGTTAGACACGGGGTGAGATAAACAGACACGGTGAGACATGGGAAGACGTAGAGACATGGTGAGACACGGTGAGACATGGTGAGACATGGTGAGATACAGAGACACGGTGAGAGAGACACGGGGAGACACGGGGAGACACGGAGAGACACGGAGAGACACGGGGAGACACGGAGAGACACGGAGAGACACAGAGAGACACGGTGAGACATGGTGAGATACAGAGACACGGTGAGAGAGACACGGGGAGACACGGGGAGACACGGTGAGACAGAGAGACACGGGGAGACATGGGGAGCACGGGGAGACACGGTGAGAGAGAGAGACACGGTGAGACACGGTGAGACACGGGGAGACATGGTGAAATACAGAGACACGGTGAGAGAGAGAGAGACACGGGGAGACTCGGTGTGTGGTGAGGCAAGGGTTCAGCGGGGTGTGAGGGGTGACCCCCGTCCAAGCCCCCGCGCTGCATCCGGATCAAACTTATTCTAAAAAATGATCAGAGTCATTCTTAGTGTACATTGTCGAAAACGACACGGATACAAGAGTGGCGAGGTGAGCATCGCTCACCTCTGACGGTGAGCGACGCGTACGCAGTGGGGGTCCCCAGGCTGAAGAGGGAGCAGCTGTAGAGCCCCTGGTCCCGCGAGGTGACGCGCGAGATGGTGATGTCCATCCTGGTGGAGCTCCAGTGCAGCAGAGAGACACGCGGGTCCATGAGGGCTGAGACACGGAGACACAGAGACAGAGAGACACAGAGAGAGAGACACAGAGAGACACAGACAGAGAGACACAGAGAGAGAGACACAGAGACAGACAGACAGAGAGACACGCGGGTCCATGTGGGCTGAGACACGGGGAGACAGGGAGACACAGAGAGAGAGAGAGAGAGACAGAGAGAGAGACAGAGAGACAGAGAGAGAGAGACAGACAGAGAGAGACAGAGACAGACAGAGATGGTGTTTGCTCTCACCCTTGACGCTCTCGAAGTAGAGTGTGTGACCGTGAGGGTTGCTCCACTGAATTGGGTCTGAGTCCGGATTGTCTGACACGGTGCAGCGTAGCGTGGCCGTGTCTCCCTCGGACACCGTGTCTCCCGTGGCCCACACAGAGAGCGGAGCAGCTGCACGGGAGAGACACGGGAAAAGAGAGACACGGGGAGAGAGACACGGGGAGAGAGACACGGGGAGAGAGACACACGGGGAGAGAGACACGGGGAGAGAGACACACGGGGGGAGAGACACGGGGAGAGAGACACACGGGGAGAGACACAGGAGAGAGAGACACACGGGGAGAGAGACACGGGGAGAGAGACACGGGGAGAGACACGGGGAGAGAGACACAGGGAGAGAGACACGGGGAGAGGGGGAGAGAGACACGGGGAGAGGGGGAGAGAGACACAGGGAGAGGGGGAGAGAGACACAGGGAGAGGGGGAGAGAGACACGGGGAGAGAGAGACACGGGGAGAGAGACACGGGGAGAGAGACACGGGAGAGAGACACACGGGAGAGAGACACGGGGAGAGAGAGACACGGGGAGAGAGACAGGGGAGAGAGACACAGGGAGAGAGACACAGGGAGAGAGACACAGGGAGAGAGACACAGGGAGAGGGGGAGAGAGACACAGGGAGAGAGACACAGGGAGAGGGGGAGAGAGACACAGGGAGAGAGGGAGAGAGACACGGGGAGAGACACGGGGAGAGAGACACGGGGAGAGAGACACACGGGGAGAGAGACACGGGAGAGAGAGACACGGGGAGAGAGACACGGGAGAGAGACACACGGGAGAGAGACACGGGGAGAGAGAGACACGGGGAGAGAGACACAGGGAGAGGGGGAGAGAGACACAGGGAGAGGGGGAGAGAGACACGGGGAGAGAGACACAGGGAGAGGGGGAGAGAGACACAGGGAGAGAGACACAGGGAGAGAGACACAGGGAGAGAGACACAGGGAGAGAGAGACACGGGGAGAGAGACACGGGGAGAGAGACACACGGGGAGAGAGACACGGGGAGAGAGACACGGGGAGAGAGACACACGGGGAGAGGGGGAGAGAGACACGGGGAGAGAGACACGGGGAGAGAGACACACGGGGAGAGAGACACGGGGAGAGAGACACACGGGGAGAGAGACACGGGGAGAGAGAGAGACACGGGGAGAGAGACACACGGGGAGAGAGACACGGGGAGAGAGACACACGGGAGAGAGACACGGGGAGAGAGACACACGGGGAGAGAGACACGGGGAGAGAGAGAGACACGGGGAGACACGGGGAGACACGGGGAGAGAGACACGGGGAGACACGGGAAGACGGAGAGACACGGGGAGACACGGGGAGACACGGGGAGAGAGACACGGGGAGAGACGGGGAGAGAGACAGAGAGACACGGGGAGACACGGGGAGAGAGAGAGACACGGGGAGAGAGAGAGACACGGGGAGACACGGGGAGACACGGGGAGAGACACGGGGAGAGAGACACGGGGAGAGAGACACGGGGAGAGAGACACGGGGAGAGACACGGGGAGAGAGACACGGGGAGAGAGACACGAGGAGAGAGAGACACGGGGAGAGAGAGAGACATGGGGAGAGAGACACGGGGAGAGAGACACCTCTATATATTTATACACACCTACACACACCTCTATACACTCACAAACATCTACACACACCTCTAGACACTTACACCACACACCTACACACACACCTCTATACACTTACACACACCTACACACAACACACCTCTATACGCTCACACACACCTACACACACCTCTAGACACTTACACACACATCTCTATACACCTACACACACCTACACACACCTCTATACACTTACACACACCTACACACACCTCTATACACTGACACACACCTACACACACCTCTATACACTTACACACACCTACACACACCTCTACACACTTACAAACCCTTACACACACCTCTATACACTCACACACACCTACACACAACACACCTCTATACACTCGCACACACCTACACACAAAGACAAAGATCCCCCGTATAGCCTTAACAGACTGTAGGGGCAAGTGCTGTTAGCGAGCACCTATGAAGGCCGGAACGGTACACGAGAGGGTGGGTGGCCAGCACCACGCCCGACCGCCTTTGTCTCCCCAGTGGCGATGTTTACACACCGCACCAGGTACTCATTTAAGGCTGAGTCGACCTAAGGGAGGCCCAGGACCGGTTCAGATAATCGTCACTGGTGTTAGCCGTGAGCGGGAATCGAACCCGGGTCGCCAGGTTCTTAGCGCAGCGCGCTAACCGCTACACTACCGCTCCCCACTACACACCTCTAGACACGTACACACACCACCGACACACACACCTCCACACACTTACACACCCTTACACACACACCTCTATATACTTACACACACCTACACACACACCTCTAGACACTCACACACACCCCTCTATATATTTATACACACCTACACACCTCTATACACTCACACACACACACACCTCTATACACTTACACACACCTACACACACACCCCTCTATATACTTACACACACACCTTTAGACACTTACACACCTACTCACACACCTCTAGACACTTACACACACTAACACACACACACCTCTATACACTCACACACACCTCTATACACTTACACACACCTACACACACACCTCTATACACTTACACACACCTACACACACATCTCTATACACTTATATACTTACACACACCTACACACACACCTCTATACGCTTACACACACCTACATACACCTCTAGACACTTACACACCCCTACACACACCTTATACACCTAAACACACCTACACACACCTCTATACACTCAAACACACCTACACACACACCTCTATACACTCACAAACACCTACACACACACCTCTAGACACTTACACACACCGACACACACACCTCTACACACTTACACACCCTTACACACACACACCTCTAGACACTTACACACACCGACACACACACCAAATGGGGTGCCACGGGGGTGAGGTGTTAACTTCCTCACCTAGTGTATACAGGAGGTTGTCGATTCGATCCCGACCCTGTCGCAAGTATATTTGATTGTGCTTGTTCTCCTCGTGGTCGCGTGGATTTTTCTCCAGGTCCACGGAGTTTTCCCTCTGCATTGAGAATAAACTTGCATTCAGAGGATTTGGCTGCAATGCATGTGTATGTGATAAGCCACTTCGTTAACCTGTCATTTGTAACAAGGTCACTTTTGAAAAAGATCTATATAGCCCTGTAGGCCTTACCTGGTAAAATAAAAACAGTTTAGTTTTTGTTTTGTGGGTGAGTGGATGAGTGAGTGAATGGGTGGGTTGGTGGTTGGGTGGTTGAATGGGGGTTGGGTGGGTGAGTTGGTGGGTGGCTGAGTCAGTGGCTGGGTCATTGTGTGAGTGGATGGGTATTTGAGTAAGTGGTGTGAGTCAGTAGGTGAATGGGTGGATGTTTGTTGTGAGTGGCTGGTGGGTGGGTGGGTAAGTTAGTGTAGGAGGTTGAGTGGGTAAGTTAGTGCGTGAGTGGGTGGGTGGGTGAGTGAGTCAGAGAATGGGGCACCACGGTGGTGAGATGTTAACTACCTTGCCTAGTATACAGGAGGTCATGGAATCGATCCCGACCCTGCCGTCTGTATATTTGGAGTTTGCATCTTATCCCTGTGGTCACCTGGATTTTTCTCCGGGTCCTCCTGTTTTTCCCTCCACATTTATAATCAACACACGTTTGGAGTATTTGGTTGCTATGCATTTTTACGTAATTAGCCACTTCGTTGAGCTATCATGTGGCCAAGTTGCTTCTGAAAAAAGAGCTGCATAGCTCAGTGAGCCTTACCTGCTAAAATATATATTTTTTCATTCCCCCTCCCTCTGTCCACTCAGCAGTATAAATGGGAACAGCGCAGTCGATGGGCGATTTGTGTGTAGTGGGATACAGTGTGGGTAATCCCACCTCCTATACAATGTCTGGCCAGCAGGGAACAGGAGGCCAAAACTATCTCGAGGGGCTTTCTCGAGCTCCTCGAGTGGAGGTCCATCTGTCAGCATTGAGGAAGCAATTGCTGGGCTGCACGCACTTCAACTTTAGTGCCACCTCAGGTGATATCAATACGCGAATAAGTAGAATAGTTGCTTAAACTGAGAGTGGCTGTTTAGAATAAAGTATTAAACAAGTGAAAATGGCTTCTCAAGTGGAAATGTGTAGCAATGTATAGCACTCTTTAAACACATTTTTTTTTATGTGGAGGTAAAAACTGGAGTACCCAGAGAACAATCCACGCCACCACAGAGAGAACATGCAAACTCCAAATACACAGGTGGCAGGGTCGGGATCAATCCCACGGCCTGTATACCAGACGAGGTATCTGAAATCTGTACCAGGGCAAGCCATACATGGAGCTGGAGTGGACCGTGTGCCCCACTGCACGATGAACCCAACATGACCAGGCTGGGGTCCCTCTCGCCTGGCTCGTTGAGAGGCTCGCCCACCCCACGGGCGTCGTCATGAAGAAGCTGCTGGGAGGAAGAATATCTCACAATACCAGAAGAGGTGAGCACTACACATAGAGTGGGTGATTAACTGGGTGGGTCTGTGAGTGAGTCAGTGGGTCAGTGGTTGAGGGAGTCGGTGAGTGGGTGAGTGAGTGTGTTAGAGATTAAGTGGGTTGCAGGGTAAGTGGGTGGGTGAGGTGATGGGTGAGGAGGACGAGGTGAGGTGATGGGTGAGGAGAGACGAGATGAGGTGATGGGTGAGGAGGCAGGTGAGGTGATGGGTGAGAAGGCAGACGAGGTGAGGCGATGGGTGAGGAGGGAGACGAGGTGAGGTGATGGGGAGAGGTTGATGAGGTTGTGAGGGTGGTGAGGAACGAGATGCACAGATTCCAACCTTACTGATGTCGATGGCGGTCCGCGTGGCCCCCGTGGTGCCCGAGGGCGACATCTCCGAGGCGGCGCTTGGGCCTCCTCCACGCGGGCGGTGGCGACCACGAGGACGACTCGGAGACAGCCGCCATCGCTGGGGGGGGGGGTTTCCCGCGCTTTTAGAGACGTGTGACGTCACCCCCTTGCCCCCCTTCCCCTTCACCCCTCCCCCTCCCCTCGTCGCTAAGCGATGGTGACGTCACCCCCTTGCCCCCCTTCACCCCTCCCCCTCCCGTCGTCGCTAAGCGATGGTGACGTCACCACGGTGCCTGCTGTGCCAGGCGAGTTGCAGGATGAGGTCACGGGACAGGTGAGGCGGCGATGGGTGAGGAGATGGATGAGGCGGCGATGGGTGAGAAGATGGGTGAGGAGATGGGTGAGGAGATGGGTGAGGCGATGGTGAGGCGAGGGGTGAGGAGATGGGTGAGGAGATGGGCGAGGCGATGGGTGAGGCGATGGTGAGGAGATGAGTGAGGAGGTGAGTGAGGAGATGGGTGAGGAGGTGGGTGAGGAGATGGGTGAGGCGATGGGTGAGGGGTGAGGAGATGGTGAGGAGATGGGTGAGGCGATGGTGAGGAGATGGGTGAGGCGATGGTGAGGAGATGGGTGAGGCGAGGGGTGAGGAGATGGGTGAGGAGATGGTGAGGAGATGGGTGAGGAGATGGGGTGAGGGAGGGGGATGGGGAGATGGTGAGGAGATGGGTGAGGCGATGGTGAGGAGATGGGTGAGGCGATGGTGAGGAGATGGGTGAGGCGATGGTGAGGAGATGGGTGAGGCGATGGTGAGGAGATGGGTGAGGCGATGGTGAGGAGATGGGTGAGGCGATGGGAGATGGTGAGGCGATGGTGAGGAGATGGGTGAGGCGATGGTGAGGAGATGGGTGAGGCGATGGTGAGGAGATGGGTGAGGCGATGGTGAGGAGATGGGTGAGGCGATGGGTGAGGAGATGGGTGAGGAGATGGGTGAGGCGATGGTGAGGAGATGGGTGAGGCGATGGTGAGGAGATGGTGAGGAGATGGTGAGGCGATGGTGAGGAGATGGGTGAGGCGAGGGGTGAGGAGATGGGTGAGGAGATGGTGAGGAGATGGGTGAGGCGATGGGTGAGGAGATGGTGAGGAGATGGGTGAGGCGATGGTGAGATGGTGAGGAGATGGGTGAGGCGAGGGGTGAGGAGATGGGTGAGGCGATGGTGAGGAGATGGGTGAGGCGATGGTGAGGAGATGGGTGAGGCGATGGTGAGGAGATGGGTGAGGCGATGGTGAGGAGATGGGTGAGGCGATGGTGAGGAGATGGGTGAGGCGATGGTGAGGAGATGGGTGAGGAGATGGTGAGGAGATGGGTGAGGCGATGGTGAGGAGATGGGTGAGAAGGCAGACAAGGTGAGGTGATGGGTGAGAAGGCAGACAAGGTGAGGTGATGGGTGAGAAGGCAGACAAGGTGAGGTGATGGGTGAGGAGGGAGACGAGGTGAGGTGATGGGGAGAGGTTGATGAGGTTGTGAGGGTGGTGAGGAACGAGATGCACAGATTCCAACCTTACTGATGTCGATGGCGGTCCGCGTGGCCCCCGTGGTGCCCGAGGGCGACATCTCCGAGGCGGCGCTTGGGCCTCCTCCACGCGGGCGGTGGCGACCACGAGGACGACTTGGAGACAGCCGCCATCGCTGGGGGGGGGGTTTCCCGCGCTTTTAGAGACGTGTGACGTCACCCCCTTGCCCCCCTTCACCCCTCCCCTCCCCTCGTCACTAAGCGATGGTGACGTCACCCCCTTGCCCCCTTCACCCCTTCACCCCTCCCCTCGTCGCTAAGCGATGGTGACGTCACCCCCTTGCCCCCGTTCACCCCTCCCCCTCCCCTCGTCGCTAAGCGATGGTGACGTCACCACGGTGCCTGCTGTGCCAGGCGAGTTGCAGGATGAGGTCACGGGACAGGTGAGGCGGCGATGGGTGAGGAGATGGGTGAGGCGGCGATGGGTGAGGAGATGGGTGAGGAGATGGGTGAGGAGATGGGTGAGGCGATGGTGAGGCGAGGGGTGAGGAGATGGGTGAGGAGATGGGTGAGGCGATGGGTGAGGCGATGGGTGAGGCGATGGGTGAGGCGATGGGTGAGGCGATGGGTGAGGAGATGGGTGAGGAGATGGTGAGGCGATGGTGAGGAGATGGGTGAGGCGATGGTGAGGAGATGGGCGAGGCGATGGTGAGGAGATGGGCGAGTGGGAGGGGTGAGGGATGGTGAGATGGGTGAGGCGAGGGGTGAGGAGATGGGTGAGGAGATGGTGAGGAGATGGGTGAGGCGATGGTGAGGAGATGGGTGAGGGATGGTGAGGAGATGGGTGAGGCGATGGTGAGGAGATGGGTGAGGAGATGGGTGAGGAGATGGTGAGGATGGGTGAGGCGATGGTGAGGAGATGGGTGAGGCGATGGTGAGGAGATGGTGAGGAGATGGGTGAGGCGATGGTGAGGATGGTGAGGAGATGGGTGAGGCGATGGTGAGGAGATGGGTGAGGCGATGGTGAGGAGATGGGTGAGGAGATGGTGAGGAGATGGGTGAGGCGATGGTGAGGAATGGGTGAGATGGAGATGGGTGAGGCGATGGGTGAGGCGATGGGTGAGGAGATGGTGAGGAGTTGGTGAGGGTGAGGAGATGGTGAGGAGATGGTGAGGAGATGGTGAGGGAAATGGTGAGGGAGATGGTGAGGGAGATGGTGAGGGAGATGGTGAGGGAGATGGTGAGGGAGATGGTGAGGAGATGGTGAGGAGATGGTGAGGGTGAGGCGATGGTGAGAGATGGTGAGGAGATGGGTGAGGCGATGGTGAGGAGATGGGTGAGGAGATGGGTGAGGCGATGGGTGAGGGAGTGGGGTGAGGCGGGGGGATGGGTGAGGAGATGGGTGAGGCGATGGTGAGGAGATGGGTGAGGCGATGGGTGAGGAGAGGGTGAGGAGATGGTGAGGAGATGGGTGAGGCGAGGGTGAGGAGATGGGTGAGGCGATGGGGAGGGAGGGGGTGAGGAGATGGGTGAGGCGAGGGTGAGGAGATGGGTGAGGCGAGGGGGTGAGGAGATGGGTGAGGCGATGGTGAGGAGATGGGTGAGGCGATGGTGGAGATGGGTGAGGCGATGGTGAGGAGATGGGTGAGGATGGGTGAGGCGATGGTGAGGACGATGGTGAGGAGATGGGTGAGGCGATGGGTGAGGCGATGGTGAGGAGATGGGTGAGAGGCGATGGGTGAGGCGATGGGTGAGGAGATGGGTGAGGGCAGATGGGTGAGGCGAAGATGGGTGAGGGAGGATGGGTGAGGAGAGGGTGAGGATGGGTGAGGAGATGGGTGAGGCGATGGGTGGAGGCGATGGGTGAGGAGATGGGTGAGGCGATGGGTGAGGCGATGGTGAGGAGATGGGTGAGGCGATGGTGAGGCGATGGTGAGGAGAGGGGGTGAGGCGATGGGTGAGGCGATGGTGAGGAGATGGGTGAGGCGATGGTGAGGAGATGGTGAGGAGATGGGTGAGGCGATGGTGAGGGATGGGTGAGGAGATGGGTGAGGCGATGGTGAGGAGATGGGTGAGGCGATGGTGAGGAGATGGGTGAGGCGATGGTGAGGAGGGGGAGATGGGTGAGGCGATGGTGAGGAGATGGGTGAGGCGATGGTGAGGAGATGGGTGAGGCGATGGTGAGGAGATGGGTGAGGAGATGGGTGAGGCGATGGTGAGGAGATGGGTGAGGCGATGGTGAGATGGGTGAGCAGATGGGTGAGGGAGGGGTGAGGAGATGGTGAGGAGATGGGTGAAGCGATGGGAGGAGATGGGTGAGGCGATGGTGAGGAGATGGTGAGGAGATGGGTGAAGCGATGGTGAGGAGATGGGTGAAGCGATGGGTGAAGCGATGGTGAGGAGATGGGTGAGGCGATGGTGAGGAGATGGGTGAGGAGATGGGTGAGGAGATGGGTGAGGAGATGGGTGAGGCGATGGTGAGGAGATGGGTGAGGCGAGGGGTGAGGCGATGGGTGAGGCGATGGTGAGGAGATGGGTGAGGCGATGGTGAGGCGATGGTGAGGCGATGGTGAGGCGATGGGTGAGGCGATGGGTGAGGAGATGGGTGAGGCGATGGGTGAGGCGATGGTGAGGAGATGGGTGAGGCAATGGGTGAGGCGATGGTGAGGAGATGGTGAGGAGATGGGTGAGGCGATGGTGAGGCGATGGGTGAGGAGATGGGTGAGGCGATGGTGAGGCGATGGTGAGGTGATGGGTGAGGCGATGGTGAGGCGATGGGTGAGGTGAGGGGTGAGGAGATGGGTGAGGCGATGGGTGAGGAGATGGGTGAGGCGATTAGGCCGTAAGGTGAAGACGTTTTACGTTTAATCCCGTTCCCATATATGGGGCACTACATTCTTTTCATTCTAATAAAAAGATCTATTGCTTTTGGCCGTGAAAATAAAAGTTCTCCATGTCTAATCCTGCAGTTTATTTTTTATTATTGTTTAAAGTCGGCAATATTTCTTTCCTCGCGTAATCATATTTTAATCGTCAGTGATTAGGCTTTGCGTCACGTGCTTCCCGCTAGACCAATAAGGTGGCTGCTTTTTTGGGACGAGAGGTAAACATTAGTCCAAGATGTCTGCGCCCTTGTTGTCAATATCGAGTAGTGAAGAGGAGGAAATTACGGCCAGACCTCCTTCAAAAGTCTGTAAAAAGTATTTTAAACAATGCTACATACATCTCATGTCCATAAAGAAAGAAGAAACAAAGGATTTTACACGCACACGGTGGGATACATTCATAAACTGCATCAAACGGTGGCTTTTTTTGCAAGGTGAGAATCGGAGAATAGCAGAAACATACAAACATTGTCGAGAAATCGAGTTTGACAATGTCCCGCAAAAAAACTTAGGTCCAGGACCGGCCTGCCAGTAGCTTGTGCTGGTCCTGTGCTTTCTGCCTTGTGCATAATTTGTAAGAAAACGGACAAGTACATTACTGTGGGAGGCAAACGCCAGAAGGACCATCTTTCACAGGCAGAAACGTCAGCACGTAGGTAAAAACAAAACACACACAAACACACACATTTGAACTTTTATTCCCTTAAGCTGGGTACCATGGATAACTTTCAATTACAATTACATAATTTATGTAATGTTTATTTTACAGTCAGAGACAGATTTGCATTGTTTTGCATACAGCTACAGCCAGAAAACTCAATATTGTTTAACTCTTAACACAGTTTTTTATTAGTTTAATTAGTATTTATTTATTTACAGGCAATTTGCTGAAAGCTGCTGAGATGAAGGAAGACACTAGCATTCTTGTGCATATTCGAGACAAAGACTGTCTCTGGAGGTGCGATACCACAAGGCCTGTTATAGACAGTACACCAGGTTCTTGACAAAGTCTAGTGCATCAGTTATTGTGACCTCAGAAGAACAGTGAGTTAGCAATATTTTATATTAATAAATATTAATTAATAATTCCCTCACATTTTCACATTTCAAAAGTAGGAGGTTGGCCCGTGATTTCCCCCAGCTGGTGTTTCACTACCCCAAGAAGCGCAACATAAGTGAGATGGTTTTCGTTGAGACATTGTCTGCAGATAAGCTGATAGACAGGCTACCTCATCCATCAGGTACAGAAACAACGGAGTCAACTGAGGTAACTAGCGAAAGTGACTGTGAAAACAGGGCTAGTGCAAAAGCTGGTCCACAAAGACCAAGTTCAATGGCCTCCATCAATACTGCAGAGGACATGAGGACACTTTACAGTGCGGCATTAATATTAAAGATGCTGCTGTGTGACTCTCCCGGTATGAAATGTCCGTGGCCACCCACATCAGATGATCTAAATGTGAGCGAGGCAAAATCTGTCATTCCAATTGAACTGTACAATCTGATTTCCTGGATTATTGGTGCAACTGAGGAACCAACACTGGCCCATTATGTTGATATTCCAGATGATTTGAACCTAAAAGTGATATGTATCTCTCAATACATTGTGTATCTTGCATCTAAGGGTCGGAGGCAGACCCCTAAATCATTGTGTCTTGGTCTAACGGTTCGCCATTTAACAGGTTCATCACAATTTGTGTCACTTCTAAATAGACTAGGACATTGTGCAGCATGGGACACAGTTGTCAGTCTAGACACTAGCCTTGCCCAACTTCAACTAGTAGAGGGCAGAGACAAAATACCAAAGGGATTCTCAAAGAAGGTTCCTACAGTACTTGTGTGGGACAATATTGACTTTGCGGAGGAGACACTGTCAGGTCGTAGAACTACCCACCACACAAATGGGATTATGCTGCAAAGTTCTGTAGTTGAACCTGTGTCAACAACAAACAGACAACCACTACAGAAGGGAAAAACCTCATTGAAAGTACCCCCTAGCATCCCTGTCGAACAGTACCATCAGTCTAATAGACAAGGACCACGTAACTTGTTTCATCAGGAAAGTGTTCCATTACAGGCGGACACATACAAATTGAACACGGTGTCTGCTGAACTGGCATATGTTTTTGTAAAGTCCATAGATGCTGAAAGATGCACAATACCAAGCTGGACAGGTTTACATACATTACTTCAAAGTGATGGCACTCTGCAAAAGTCAGCACTGTATTATCTTCCAGTCATTGAGGCTTCACCGACAGAGATGTCAACAGTAAACACAATTCTGAAGCGAAGTGTCCAAATTCATAATCAGCTAGAACTGGACCATATAGTGTTAGTTTTTGACAAAGCTATATATGCCAAAGCTCAGCAAATCTGCTGGAAAGATGATGACTTTACTCAGCGTAAAGTGATTAGACGAGGTGAATTTCACACATGCATGTCCTACCTGAGCATTCTAGGAAAAAGGTTTGGAGATGCAGGACTGCAAGACATACTCATTGAGTCCAAAGTTGTTGCCCCAGGATCCATAAATGGAGTGATCAATGGAGCTATTTTCTTTGATGGCATGGCAGTCATTCAAGCCATTTGGTCAATACCAAGTACCTTTGGAGAGCTTGCAGAGACCATACTGCAGTACATAGTCAAACTTTCTCTGAAACAAACTGTACACGGATAGACTTTGTGATTGACCAGTATCCAAAAATGAGTATTAAAAACCTAGAACGGTCACGTAGAGCTGGTGGTGGTACACAACTGGTGAAAATTTATGGACGGGATCATAAGACATCAACACAATGGAAAAAGTTTATATCAGATGGAACAAACAAAGAAGCACTGACAGAATTCCTCTATGTTGTGTGGCGAGAGGCTGATATTACCACTGTGGGAAAGGACTTAAGCTTGTACATAGCACATGGAGACCTGTGTCACTGCGTGACTGTAATGGAGGATTTACATACTCTCAGTGCTGTTGAAGATCTGACATGTGATCATGAGGAATGTGACACCAGGGTGTTTTTACATGCACAATATGCTGCACAGGAACATCAAACTGTAGTCATCAAGAGCCCTGATACTGATGTGGCAGTGATTGCTTTAAGTCTGCAGCCAGATTTACCATGTAGGTTGTATTTTTTCACGGGGGTTGGCAACAAAACAAGGCTCATTGACTTAGCTCAGGTGTCGGCAGCTCTTGGCACAAGTGTCTGTTTGGCACTTATTGGGATCCATACCTTCTCAGGTTGTGACTCTACAAGTGCCTTTTATGGCAAAGGCAAAAGAAAGGCATTTTCTGTTGCTTGTGAGAAAGAGGAATATCTGACTGCTTTTACAAATCTGGGTAGCAGTTTTAACCTAGACCAGTCTACCCTTGAGCTACTTTGCACATGTGTGCCACCTGTATGGGCAGTCATCTGCTGAAAATGTGAACGATGCAAGATACAAAGCATTCTGTATGGCATCGTCAGCTTTTCCAGAACTATCCATGCCCCTTACAAGTGACGCCCTGTACCAACACTGCAAAAGGGCAAACTACCAAGCAGCCATAATGAGACATTCTCTGAAAGGTATAATGTGTGCCCCTTCACCCGTCGGCAATGGATGGCACCTCGAGGATGGTGAGTTAACAGTGACCTGGATGACTAGAAATCCTGCCCCTGAAAGTGTGTTGCAGGCAGTCCACTGCAGTTGCAAGCATAGCAAATGTGAGACTGGAAGATGTTCCTGTATGTCTGCAAGACTGTCTTGTACTGATTTATGTCGGTGCCAAAATTGTGCAAATGTTTCACAGGAAACAGAAGACCTACATGGGATGATGGCTCTGATAGTGATAGGGATGATACCGATGAGTAAATATGCGCTGTCTTATAATTTAAGGTGATTTTGAGCTGTAAAGAATCTGTGGTAGAATTGTAATTTTTTTGGCAGCATTCCAAAACAAGGGGACGTTGTAGCATTTGGAGTCATTTCAGCCAACTTGGGCCAAAGTGTGCTTATATTTGTATCTTTCTGTGATTACACAGTACCTACTGAAAATTTTGATGTACAAAACATCACAGTTTTGCTAAATTTAAAATGTTTATGTTTAATTTTGCTTAGTGCCAATCTGTGAAGTTGAAGCATATTTTCTACAAATTTGCCATATTTCATGGTCTACATTCACACTTGAGTATATAATGCACCAAAACCTGTCTCAAGTGTTTAGGTACATGTATAAGTGTCAGTTTGAGAGATATTTGGTGTTGCTAAAATGTATATAAATAAAGTTACAAACAAAACCAGCAGCATAAGATTTTCGTTTTTTTCCAATTCACAATTATATACATTTATGGATTTTGAAAAAAAACTGCAGGGTATTTTGTGGAGAACTTTTAACATAAAGTCGAAAATGGTTTTGTCTATGAAAAAATTCATTTAAAAAGTAGTTCCCAGGTGTGGGAACGAAAATGATTTTCTAGCCACTTTTTCCTTGTTCACCTTACGGCCTAATTGGTGAAGATTAACTGGTGTTGGAAGGACGTCATATGTTGCTCTGATAGAAAAGCTCAACCGCCTCGCTTCCATGGCCCACAGATCCTTCCAGCTGATCTTCCTCTTCTCCACACTGTCCCATCGAGTCCAATGTCCCTGTTTGGCAAGAGAGACTGCCTTGGCCCACCTTGCAGCCTCCTCTTTCCATCTTCTCCACTGTTGAGATTGGAACCTCATACACTGCTAGGGGCCACAACACCCGGGGTAGGAGACCAAACTGCAGACACCAGGCCTTTAACTTTCCAGGTAGCTGGGTGTTGTCGATGGACTGTAGGCTACTACTGATGTCTTTGCGCAGCTGTTGCACCTGGTCTTTGTCCTTCAGGCTTGCATCATACCACCTTCCAAGGCTTTTTACCGGCTGCTCAGACACTGTTGGGATTTGGTCATCTCCGATGAAGAATTTCAGGTCAGAGAGTACTCCCTTCACAATCGAGATGCTGCGTGACTTAGATGGTTTAATCTTCATACAGGCCCAGCTGATGTTCTCGAGTTTTCTGAGCAGTCTCCTGGTGCATGGGACAGTGGTGGTCAATGTTGTAATGTCGTCCATGTAGGCTCTGAGTGGAGGGAGGCGGAAACAGAGTCGACTGATGATACTATGTAGTTTATACTGTAGTTTTTTACGTGGTTGGTTAGTTACTGCAGCTACATATTACATTCCTTCCTTTATTAATGCTACCCCTACCCACTCCCTTTGATGCTGCTAATCCTGCATAATGCACGGGCATAATATGACTTTGAAACCCCCCCGCCCACCTCCTACGCATTTCACAAGTAGTACTAATCACATACCTGCATTTCCCATAAATATGCTAAATTCCTCTTGATATGCAAATTCTTTTGTCAAGCGCCCCCTTCCAACCCAGCTTAAATATACGCTCCAAGCGTGGTGTTGTTTCATTCAGACGCTGTCTCCCTGACAGACCTGGTCTTCACCTGAGGACGGCTGCTTGCGTTGTGGCCGAAACGTCGTGAGAATTATTTAATTATGTTTTTATTATTTTATTATTTCCATTCTACGTGACTTTACCGAAAGAACCAAGAGATACATTCTGCAATGTTGAGGCTTTTACTCTCTCCTTGTTCCAACCCCACCCCAGCCACCAACGGCCATGACTGACATGGACAGCACAGAGCTGCGCTGCGTTACTCTGCGTCGTGATCTCACAGAGCTGCAGGGCCTCCTCATCTCTGTCGCGTCAAGAACCGGTGTCCACGCCTGCCCGTCTTGGCGCTACCCTGACCGCCCGGCTTGGCACCTTGACCTCCCCGTGCTGCTACAGCAGGAGTTGGAGGAACAAAATCAGGATGGCACCCGTGAGGTCACATTGCTACTGGAGCTCATTGTGGACAGGTGTGGACATTGGGTGGAGGCTGTTGTGTTAGGGTAAGGGTCGCCACTCCAGATAACATTTTCTTCTAAGAGTAATACACCCTCCAGATTTGACACTGTTAGTCAAATCTATTTTCTGGTGTTAAATGCAACTTCACAGAGAGAGTGATCCCACCAGTGTTAGACCAGAGACCACCAAAAGGTGAACAATACAAAGGTAACGCAAGTATAAGTACATTTATAGCTCGGGTTGAGCATTTATATCTATGAGACCTTTCTTGCCAGTATCAAAATAAGAGTAGACAAGACCGTAAAGAAGGCTATCCTTGGTGTAGCCCAATCAGTTTCAAAGACAATGCATATATTCTAATCGAGCATGTTTGGAAGTTTTACCACAGGTATGTGTGGTTATTGCAGACCTGATGCCTTGCAAAGTTATTCTATTTGGCGTTTGAACATCCTAACACCTATCTTATTGCCAGAAAGGGCAAAACCTATTATTATCAGTGGATGAGTGATAACTGAACTGGAAATGAGAACCCTCATCTCCAGACCACGCTGATTCTGGCTTATCATCTTTGGTCAATTGTCGACTTGGCCACCTGCATATCCTCAGCAATGTCAAGTAGAAAGCAAAACATCCGTTCAGTGTCTAGGAGCTGGAGCTGAAAGGATAGGACACAAGACAGCTTCGTTTAACGCTTGATGGTGGTGGTGTTACATGATCTTCAGGCTGGTGCTGCTGCTACTGACAGTGGAGAGGTTTGTGTCGGGAGCATCCGAATGGTGGAGGGGGGGGTCGCTCCCCCAGACAGAGACGTCAAGGGCTCCTCTGTGTCCGTTAGCCTGGCTGCTCGCTGGCTGTGGGAGCGTCTGATCACAAGCTACGGCCGTCAGGAAGCTCCCGAGCAGGTAACGGTGGATTACATAGGTCAGGGTCATCAAATCAACCCTAACCCCATGCCTACCATACCACTGCCATTCTCTCGTTCACAGAGCGTTCTACCCCAATTCCATTCATAACTGGTTCCTGTCCTATATTCTTAGACAACTTCTTACCAAATGATCAAATAACTATATAGAATAACTTCTTGTTATCCCTATTATTATTAGCATCTTCCATCTGCTCTGCTGGCTTCTACCAATAAGTAGTTTCGTCATGCGATAGTTTCTCTCTGATTTCCTTCCTGTGCTCCTTTAATACAGCAAAGCTAAATGTCTCTGAGGTGTGACAGAGCTAGAAGCAGAGATACTCCAGGAATGCTTTAATACAGTTGTAGTTGAGGCAGCAGCAGAATTCGAGTAAATGAAGGATATGTAGATAAGTGCTAAAACTGAAGATGCCATAGACAGGCTATGAATTTGAAGCAGAAGTTGTTTGGTAAGGCATAGTAAGGAAGGCCAGGGGAGGATGCAGGCTTAAGTTAAGGAGCACTTGGCTGGCACTGCCAACATTATTCTTTACCACCAGCAATGGATAGACAAAGGGATGTACAATTTTATATTGATTCTATCACGTTTATGATATGTTGTTAACTCTTCTTGTAAAATGACCATCTGTAAATGCAGGATCTGCAGAAGGGTATAAAGAAAGACATGGGAGCTCAGGATGCGACAACACAGACCGGATCCTGGACTGGATCCTTCTGTTCTAGGTGTATGTCTACACAGACCGGCATGAGAGTGGTGAGTGCGTATGTATGTTTGGTTGATTTATTCATTGGTTATATTTGTTGATGAAGGTAATGGACGTTCAGCCATAAGCTCTTTTACACAAATGACCCAAGTATGTAGTAAATATGTGTAGTTAGTTTGCAAATACTGCATGTATGTTGTATACTTGTAGCCTTATTTAAGCAGGAGATGACTAGAGCCATTGAGACACATGAAGCATTGCCTCGTTTGCAAGGGCAACCTTGATTGCCCTGAAAAAATTCAGAACAATAATTTTTTTTACATTTGATAAAAAATGTACAATACATTTTTAAACCTGTAAAATGTGAATAGGCTAAGTAAAAAGGTAAATTCCACTTAAATTTCAAATATACTAACACTCATTTGCAGGGGAATGAGCTAAGTTAATTGAAGCAATATGGATTTGTTGCTTTTCCTTTCCCAATGAGATTTGCAGGCCTACTTTCAATAAACATCAACAACAATATAATCATTTCATTGTTTCGGGCTTTTCATTAAGGATCTCAAAGCACTGTATAGGACACAGCAGCCGCAGACACTCAGCATGAAAATAATTATATTATAATCCATTTACTAAATAGACTAAAAGTTCAATAAGCGGAAGCATATAAATAGGTTTTAAGACGCATTTAAAAATGTCCACATACTCAGAGATCCTGATATCTCGTGGAAGAGCATTCCATAGCCTGGGGACGACACAGGAAAAAGCTTGTTCACCCATAGACCGAAACCTCAACCTGGGAATGCAGACAAGATCTACATCCCCAGCTATTAGGAATCTTGAGGGGACATGGGTGCAGTATGTCAATGATATAGGCTGGGCAAGATGATTTGAAGCTTTCGTGACTGCAGAAATCCATACTCTTTGGTTCTTTCGGTAAAATCACGTAGTTAGAAATAAAATAAAACAAATCACGACGTTTCGATTGCAACACAAGCAATCACCATCAGTGACTTTACCGAAAGAACCAAAGAGTATGGGGCAAGATGGTTCACTGCTTTGTCAGTTAACAATTGGATTTTAAACTGTATTGTATATGAAACTGGGAGCCAGTGCAGGGAGGCCAACACTGGTGTAATATGATGTGAAGTAGGTGTTCAGGTTAACACCCAAGCAACCACATTTTGAACATGCTGCAAATTGATCAGCATCCTAATAATAGGTTTTTCCCCTTTTTCTGGCAACAAAACAGGTGTAAAGATGTTAAAACACCAAACTGAAACCTTTTACAAGGAATCATGTCTGCATTAACCACAATGCTTGTGGTCAGAATGCAAACAAAAAACATACTCTGATAATATATGCATTGTCCTTGAAACTGATCGGCACACACCAGAGACAGCTTTTTTGAGCATCGTGTCAAACGGTGTTAGACCAGAGGATGCCAAAAGGCGTACAGCCCAAATACAATGCACTATCAGAGGAATGAGAGCTTGGGGTGTGCATCCTCTGGTCTAACACCGTTTGGAACGAGGCTTAAAAGAAAGAGGTCTCTGGTGTGGACCAATCAGTTTCCCCCTCCTCATTAAGTGCCCTCAGATGACCCTCATTAAGCCGGCGTCCTTCCGGCGTCTCTTGCACGTGTTCTCCCTCTTATCACCTCTAGCCTCTATCTCTCGCCTCTGTGGCGCCTACCCCGCATTTGCATTTGCAGCCAGCCAATCACTGCCTCTTTCCCTAATTGCTGGCATCTCTCTGTCTGTTGTCACCCAGGCCACCCCGCCTGCACCTACTTATCCTGATCTGACCTCACTGTTTGCAACCCCG
>NW_024705553.1:0-34770 GCF_018977255.1 Callorhinchus milii | reverse complement strand
GCATTACACTTCTATCAGTTTTGGAGGCAAGGTTTTTGTTGCCAACGCATGCCTGTGCAGAATACAATGCGTAACAATGATGTGTGGTGCATCAGCTTTCACTAGCGCACCAAACCAGACTTCCCAGCATGACTGGAGCTCCGTCCGAACAAACTGCAGAAACCATATCCACAAAAGATTGTTGTCTTTGAAGAAGTCATCCACAAGTTTCTTCACATTGGCTGCCTTAGTTGTTGTTGTAAGAGGCTTACAAAATAAAACATCTTCCTTTATCACGTCGTCTTTCACATAGCGCACGAATACAGCAAGCTGGCTTAGATTGGAAACGTCTGTGGTCTCGTCGAGTTGGAGGCTGAATTTTGCCGGGCTTGAAATCAGATCAGCAACTACTTGAGCAAAGATGTCTTTGCTCATATCCTCTATTCTGTCGCTGATGGTGTCATTTAAAAGAGGAATTTGGATAACTTAACTTCAGCCGCTTTTCCCAGCATGATATTTGCCATCTTCAACACAGCTGGTTCATGAGTGTTTCACCAATGGTGTGTGGTTTGCCCTGCTTTGCGATCAGGTAAGCAACTTCGTACGATGCTGTGAGGATCGGTTTTATTGAAGGGTACAAAGCCGAGAACAGGCAGAGTAGCCTTCTCATCGAATCTGGCTCTCTTCACCTTGAATTCAGCGAGCGTTGTGTTCTTGTATTCCCCATCTCCATGCAGCTTAAGGAAGTTTTCCCTTAGTTTTGCCGGTGCTAGACTAGAATTGCTCAACTTGGCATTGCAAATCATGCAGTTAAAACGCTGACTCCCATCACGTTCCGTTATACATGTGAATCCATATTGTATATATTCGTCCGACCACTTTCTTTTTTTGCTCGACATAGTTAGTATGAAGGGATTAAAATATTAAGAAAGAATCACACGACGTACCATCACGACAGTCACAAGTCGACTACCGAGCACACCAAATTCCCTGCAGCACAGATAGGCCAAGCGATGTAGCGTGATCACTTGCAGCCAATGATGGCCAAGCCGGACGTGTCATCACGAATCATATGAGTTGTGTGTGTCTTAACCTCCGCCGAACCCTGAGACTGACTCACCGAACCCCTGGGGTTCGATCGAACCCAGGTTAAGAACCACTTGCTTAGAATCATCACGGAGCAAGCAAAAATGATGACATGTTTATGGACATCCATTCTCCGGAAGGATCATCCACGGCGCTTTTTAGTTGATAGTCAAAGGCTTTTGTGAGATCAAATGAGGCCATGCAGAGAGGCAAGTTTTTCCCGACATTTTCCATGCAGCTGGCAAGCAGTAAAAATCATGCCAGTTATACTCTTGATTGCCTAAACCCACACAGATTCTGGAGGATCTCTTCAGCAAGTGGAAGAAGATGGTTCAGGAGGGTTATCACAATGATCTTTCCTGCGATTGACAACAACAAAAATCCCTTATGTAATTTTCAAAGTCGGACTTCTCCTTTCTTGAGGGTTGTCACGATCATGGTACCCCTGAGGCAGTTTGGTATCCTCGTCTTGCCAGAACCTCGAAATGAGGGCGTAGAGCTGTGAACGTGAGTTTCTCTATTCACTGCTTAAGATTTAAATGGGAATTCCATCCACAATAGACTCATTTTTGATCATCATCTGCTTTATGGTTTCCTCGCCTCGTCAAAAGTTGTAGAAATTTCGAGCTCATCCCTAACTGGGTCTTGTGAGATGGAGCTCAGAACACTTAAGTAACAACAAAGTCTCCACTGAGAAAGTCTTCAAAATGCTCCCTTTTACGAACATTAACGCCTTTCCTCTCTTTGATCAGTACACTACACGATTTCTTTTTACCAGGTAAGGCCCACTGAGCTATATAGCGCTTTTTCAGAAGCGATATGGCCACAAATAATAGCTGAGAGAAGAGACTTATGTGGAAATGTCGAGGGTAAAATCTTCTTTAGGGTCATTGCCCAGAGGATGGCCGAGTACCTGCAAAGGAATGCGTACGTCGATACATCTGTACAGAAGGCAGGAATATCAGGGTTCTCTGGCTGCTTGGAACATTCCAGCATGATCTGGCACCAGATCCAAATGGCCAAGGTGGAAAAAAGGACCTCCATGTAGTCTTCCTCGACCTCGCCAATGCATTTGGCTCTGTGCCCCATGAACTCCTGTGGTCTGCCTTCAGATTTTTCCACATACCGGACACCATCACAACCCTGGTGAAGTCGTACTTCCAGGATCTGCAGTTCTGCTTCACCACCTCAGAGTTCACCACCTCATGGCAGTGCCTGAATGTATGTATAATGGCGGGATGTACCATTTCTCCGTTGGCATTCATAATGGCAATGGAGGTTATCATCAGATCCTCAAAATGGGTTGCTGGTGGACAGCGAGTCGACTCTGGTTTCCGCCTCCCTCCACTCAGAGCCTACATGGACGACATTACAACATTGACCACCACTGTCCCATGCACCAGGAGACTGCTCAGAAAATTCGAGGAGAACATCAGCTGGGCCCGTATGAAGATTAAACCATCCAAGTCACGCAGCATCTCGATTGTGAAGGGAGTACTCTCTGACCTGAAATTCTACATCGGAGATGACCAAATCCCAATAGTGTCTGAGCAGCCAGTAAAAAGCCTTGGAAAGTGGTATGATGCAAGCCTGAAGGACAAATACCAGGTGCAACAGCTGCGCAAATACATCAGTAGTAGCCTACAGTCCATCGACAACACCCAGCTACCTGGAAAGTTAAAGGCCTGGTGTCTGCAGTTTGGTCTCCTACCCCGGGTGTTGTGGCCCCTAGCAGTGTATGAGGTTCCAATCTCAACAGTGGAGAAGATGGAAAGAGGAGTCACAGGCTACTTAAAGAAGTTGCTCGGAGTTCCACGATGCCTTACCACCATAGGCCTCTATGGAGATGGTGTCCTCAAGCTGCCCCTCACCAGTCTAACAGAGGAATTCAAGTGTGCAAAAACCAGGCTCCAGATGACACTGAATGAATCTCGAGACCCAGTGGTGAGCAACAACGCGCCGACCTTGGCAACTGGGCGCAAATGGAGGCCAGGAAAAGCAGTCCAGGAGGCAACAGCAGCCCTCAGACATGCTGACATTGTGGTCATGTTCAGCAAGGGAGAGGAGGCCTTGGGCTAACTCGCTGTGCTGCTTGAGTAAGGCCACTGTACCAGAGTGGTGGAAGATGGTAGTGCAGGAAGTACGCCACCAGGAGGAGGCTGCAAGGTGGGCCAAGGCAGTCTCTCTTGCCAAACAGGACAGTGGACTCGATGGGACAGTGTGGAGAAGAGAAAGATCAGCTGGAAGGATCTGTGGGCCATGGAAGCGAGGCGGTTGAGCTTTTCCATCAGAGCAACATATGACGTCCTTCCAACACCAGTTAATCTTCACCAATGGTATGGTGAAGATCCGGACTATGCCCTCTGTTCCATGCCAGCCAACCTCAGGCACATTCTCACAGGGTGTTAAACAAGCCTCACCCAAGGACGCTACACTTGGCGTCACAACCAAGTCCTTAAAAACCTTGCGTCCGCCCTGGAGGACAAGCGAGGTGCCACAAACTCCCTACCACCCCCAGCAGCATCACACCACTTACGGACGACCTTTGTCCGCGAAGGGGCTAAACCACCGAAGAGCGGCTCTACACCATTAGAGCGAGACCAGCTGCGCTTGGCCCGCGATTGGAAAATGCTAGCTGACATTGGCCGGCAACTTGGAGATCGCAACCACCACCCTAAGACCTGACATGGTGCTCTGGTCCCGTTCGCTCAAGAAGGTCTTCATCATTGAGCTCACAGTACCCTGGGAGGACTCAGTAGATGAGGCTTATGAGCGAAAACATCTGCGCTATGCCGATCTAGCTGCCCAAGCACAGCATCATGGCTAAAACACAGAAGTCCGACCAGTGGAGGTGGGCTGCAGAGGTTTTGTGGCAACATCTATAACCAGACTGCTTAGAGACCTGGGAATTAAGGGCCAGAGCCAGCGTTCGGCAATCAGAGCTGTATCGGAGGCGGCAGAAGGCAGCAGTCAGTGGCTCTAGATGAAGAGGAAAGACCCCAGCTGGGCCCCGAAGTGAGAGGGCCAGGAGGTATGCGGTCAACAATGCTTGACTCAGGGAGGAGGACGCCCCTGCCATGCATAGTCCCATGGGATGTTGGCTATCAACAACAAGGAACTCCTATGACTAATTGGGAATGGGACGCAAGCGTAGGATTGATCACCCTGTCGCTGGCCGCCTTTGGGGAGGGTGTATAGTGTGAAAGGCCGAAACACCCTAGGAACCAAAGGTACACTACTGACGATGCGCTCCCCAAATTTCACCAGGCTCACTGTTCATGAACTCTTGGAAGTGCTTGCACAAATGATAGTAACATCTCATCCTGTGTTCTTGGAATCAGGAGACTACTCTAAAGACATGTTTCTAAATGTCGAAAAAAAAACGGAGGACCCGAAGAAAAATGCACGCTACCGTCGGAGAACATGCAAACTCCTAATATACAGGCGTCAGGGTCGAAGGAGTTTGTCCCGATTGCTGGGACCATCGATGGCTTTGGTGACACTGCAAAAACCGCGCATATTATTACGTACTAGCCTTTTGCCCATCCTAGGACGGAAGCTGTAATATTAAAGATTTACATTTACATGTTGTAATTTTTTCAGGAATTGTTGCACGTAAATACATTTTCTTAACTTAAAAAATAAAAATAAGGACTTTGGAAGATTTATTGGTATACGATATTTTGTGTGAATCTCTTATCACTATTCAAAATGTTTCCCTGCAGTTGACTATCCTTTATAAACACTTTGATCCGCTGAGGATTTTTAGATCTAGATCAGTATTTTCCATGGGAAAATTGAAATAAATGCCCATATTTTCAAAAGTCTGACCCTGGCACTTGTTGATCTTCATCGCATACGCAGAAATTATCGGAATTTGTCATCGTTTCAGTACGAAAGGAAAAGTGACATCACTTGGAGCTAGGTAGATTCTCGGGATGAAAACTATTTCGCCTCTGTTGCATTCCGATACAATCTCTGCGGTGATGAAGTTATTTGGTAATGATTTGACCATCAGACGCGTTCCATTGCAAAGACCATTCCTCTGGTTCAGATTTCGCAGCAGCATGATGATAACGCCTGTCTTCAGTGCCAATGTGTGTGGCGGCGTTCCTGAAGGCGTTTGATCGTGGAGAAATTCTGGAGGGTAATTCAATGCGTCCGCAGGATCTTCCGACACGATCGAGTCAGAGCTGTAATAAATTCGGAGATCTCTGGACAGCTGTGTGATGATGTTTCGGTTCATTTCGAGAGTGTCGTTGTTGGTAGGTGCCAGAATCGCTCTTTTCGCAAGCTCTTCGACAGGCATGTGTTGCAAGTTCTGACCTAAATTGCGGTGACCAGATCATCAACCGTTATCATTTGAGGTGGAATTTCAATGGAACCTAACGGAACTGCAAATATCTCGGGCAAAGTTCCCAATCCAACTTTCAGCAGCCAATTGTTATGCTCATTTTGACCATCACGCCAAAGGTTTTCCATGAGAGTTAATTTGGTAAAACGCTACCATAATACGCTGGATTTGATGCAGTACTCGATTACATCTACACGGATGCCTTTTGCTACAACCGGCAAAGTCTGTCTGAAGTCGCCACCGATTACGACGACTTTTGCACCAAACGGCCGTTGAATCTGCATGATGTCGCGCAAAAGTTGATCGATGCATCGAAGGCTATGCTTTGTCAGCATCGTAATTTCATCAATGATGATGAGCGAAGCTTAACGTAGCGTTTTCGCCTTCTGGCGAATTCAGTCTCATCGACGAAGAAGATATGTCGAGGAGGTCTTTCAGTAAAGTCGCTGCGATTCCAGTGGTCGCAAAAGGAAGAGCGATTTGACTTTTTCCAGAACAAATGAGAGCAGCGTGGAGTACAAAAAAGTACTTCCAGAGCCGTCGTGACCATCTAAGTGTAATAAAAGACTCCGTCAGGCACTGCTGGTATCCGTTGGTCTTTTATTTGGTTCTTTCTCCGCACCCCGCTGGTCCTATCCGTGGACCAGCGTCGTCTTGCGTGCGCCCACGCACGCTCCTCCGTTAGCTCCTCCACTCCCGCACTCCGCACACCGCTGGCCGACGGTGTGCTGAAGGTCCTTCGGCCACGTGGCCGATGGCGCGGATCTCCTCTCACCACCCAACGTGGCTCAGCCTTTTAACTCCTGCAACTCCCCCGATCTCTTCCGGGCTCCAACTTATATCCTCTCCCCCACGTGACCCTGACTCCTCCCCTTCCGGATCATTAGATCCGGCCTTCCCATACTGCCCTGCTGGCTCCACCTCCATTCACCTCGCTTCCCATTGGAACCGAGGTGAACGGCGGCCCCTCCCACATGCCCCCCATACCGGGCTCCGCCCCACAATACCCCGGGCCGTGTGATTGGGCCAGAGCCCAGCAGCAAACCCCATTTACGCTCGCATTGCATGACCCCCCCCTGATGAAAAAGCCAGCCATCCCGGCTGCAATAGGATAAAATAATGCGAGTGACAGCATTACAATCAGGAATCACACCAAACACAACGGAGAGTACAACGACAACACAATTAACGAAAGGGAAGTGCGGGTCGCCGGCCCGTCCTTCACGAGAGGCGGCTCCCTAGAATGTTGCAGTCCCGACAGGGTTTTAGGAGCGGCGGAACCGGAATCATCTGCCGCTGGTGGAGGCCTGTCCGTCTCATCACCCCGTTCCCCAGAGAGGTCCGTAATCGGGGCCCCCTGCAACTGCAACCGCAGCGGGTTGGAGGGTCAGCGGGGCCAAGTGTCCCCGTCACCGTGGAAGGCCCACCCGGTGCAGGAATCCATATGTCCGGCAGGATCACCGCCGGGCCGTCTACAGGAGGCATGACAGGCGCGCTTGCAGGTTGAACAGGCAAGGGCAGTGGCGCGTCGGACGCGACAGACACCAGCAAGGCAACGTTAGGAGATGACGCATCCACACGCGGGGCCACGTAGGGTTTCAATCGGGACGTGTGAACGTACCAACGTCGCGATTCACCTGAACACGCATGGACTGCGGGCTAGGGACTTCAATGAGCACAACCGGCCCCTGCCAGGGTTTGTGCAACTTAGGGGAGGTCCCCACCGGCACCTGTGGGCAGTGGAGCCAGGCCATGTCCCCCACTCGCCAAGGGGACTCACAATGAGAGCACCGGGCGCACCGTTCGTTCCGAGCCTGGGTCTTGGCCATAGCCAATCGGGCCGCCTCCCATGCCTCTGTCGCGCACCGAGCGGCGTCATGAATATACTCGGGGAGGGTTTAACAGGACCCTTCGCCCGCGTGCCAAATTGCACCTCCACAGGCGGCACATTCTCGCGACCGTACATCAAAAAGAAAGGTGAATACCCATCGACGCATGTGGTGCCATCCGGTAAGCGGAGAGCACTCCCGGGATATGCAAATCCCAATCGGCCTGCTTCTCGCTAACCATATGGCAGAGCATGGCCGACAGGGTCCGGTTCAACCGTTCAACCATCCCATCAGTTTGTGGATGGTAGGGAGACGTCCGAAATTTCTTAGTCTCCAGTGCGTCGCACACATCCCGCAATAGGTTTGAAGAAAAATTTAGCCCTTGGTCTGTAAGCAGCCTTTCCGGCGCCCCATTATCCATCACGTACCCGACCAGAAATGCATCCGTGATAGACGCCGCCGACTGGTCGGGCAAAGGCCAGGCCATCGGCCAGCATGAAAGATATTCATCCCCGACCAGCAAAAATTTGTTCCCCCGAGGGAAAGGGCCCCAGAATATCCAACGCCACCAACTCATTAACCCGCGTCACTTGTATCGACTGCACTGGGGGAACGTACGGTTGCTTAGGCGGCTTCCACCGGCACAGTCGGAGCACGCCCGAATATGCCCGACGACGTCAGTCGTCATGCCATGCCAAAAATAATCACGCTGCAGCGTCAACAAGGTTTTCTGAACCCTGAGATGTAACAACTTCTCAGCGTGCAGAATCCGAATCAACTCGTATCGCAACGACGATGGCACAACAAGGCACCAACGATCGTGCAAGCCTTCTCTCCACATCAACAAGCCATCACGGAGAGCCGCTCCCGGCGTCCCAGCAGACGACGGATATCCCTTCGACTTCGCAGCCTGACTCCGCAAGGCCCCAAGCGAATCATCGAGCAATTGCTCTCGAACCCACACGGAACGCGACAAATTCAAAACCCCGTCGGCCGGTTCCGGACACGTGGAAGCCACGGGCATCTCCACAGCGGACATGACGGGACGTGGGGGCTGTAGAACCCGTGTGCACCTATTCGTGCCAGAGGCACAGGCACAGGTGGATCCCTGCGGCAATCGGGAGAGCGCGTCCGCATTAGCGTGACGTGACCCTTACGGTATTGAACATCAAACAAGAACTCCTGCAAAGTTTCCAGCCACCGCACCAGCTGGCCAGATGGCTGGTCAACTTTCAGGGAATATTGCAAAGCAGCATGGTCTGTGCGCAAAATAAATTTGCGGCCATACAAATACGGGCGGTATTGACGGACAAAATGCACAATAGCCAACAATTCCCGGCGGTGACGCAATAGCGGGTCTCTGCCGGAGAGAGAACACGGCTCCCGTAAGCCACAACGCGCTCGACGCCACCCTTAAACTGCGATAGGACGGTGCCAATCCCCGTGTCACTAGCGTCGGTATCCAGAATAAAGGGCAAAGTGAAATCAGGGTAGTCCAGCGTCGGCGCTGACGCCAAGCGATCGCGTAGGCCGTGAAACGCCGTCTCCTCCGCTGGCCCCCAACTGAACCTCCGGTTCTTTGCCGTAAGGAGGTGCAGCAGTCTAGCGATCGTGGCAAAATTTGGAACGAACCTGCGGTAATAGGAAGCGAACCCGACAAAGCGACGTATGTCTCCCACCGTGGCCGGAGTCGGCCAGTCCCGAACGCACGCCGTTTTCTCCGGATCCGTGGCCACACCATCAGGGCTGACAATGTGACCCAAATAGCGCACGGATCGTTGCAAAAGGTGACACTTCTTGGGCTTAAATTTCAATTTGGTGGAAAGCACCCTAGCAAAAACAGCATCCAATCTCTGAAGATGCTCCTCAAACGTACGGCTGAACACAATAACGTCGTCCAAATATATGAGGCATGTGTCCCACTGCAGACTGGTCAACACGAGTCCCATCAACCTCTGGCATGTGGTAGGGGCGGCGTTCAAACCCATGGGAGACCATTAAACTGAAACAGGTCCTGCGGCGCACGGAAAGCCATCTTTTCCCTCGATGATTCTTCCAGGGGGAGCTGCCAGAACCCCAAAGAGAGGTCAAGAGTCGAACAAAAATTCGCCCCAGACAAGGCATCGAGAGAATCATCCATACGCGGCAGGGGGTAAGCGTCCGCAACCGACACCTTGTTTAACTGCCGAAAATCAACACAAAATCGCAGATTACCATCCTTTTTCTTCACCAGGACCACCGGAGCGCCCCATGGGCTGTTGGACGGAGAGATAATTTCGGCGGCCAGCATATCATCCACTGCGCCACGTACATGCTCCCTCTCCACCGGGCTCAACTGATGCGGATTCATCCGAATGGGACTAGCATCCCGGTATCAATGTGGTGGGAGAGCAGCGAGGTGCGTTCCAGATCGAAATCGTCTTTGCTAAAGACGTCAGAATATTTTGCCAGCAGCGTGCGAAGCGCGGACCACTGGTACGTAGTCAGGGACGCGTTTTCCTAACACAACCCGGCGATCCATCGATCGTCCTGCGACGTTGAGGCCGAAACCCCCCCCTACGTGGCCCCGGTGAGCCGGATCATCATGGGCCATGAAGGCGGTTGTGGCATGGGCCAGAACCGTACCGGCCGGCACGACAACATTGTCCGCACCTCCATTTAACACTTGCAAAAACGGAAGCTGACCCGGCGGAACAATCGTCCGTGCTGCGACCAGCGGCAGGCCACCAGTAACAGCGTTGGACGGCGACAACAACACCCCCGCCGCCCCTCAACCCCAGGAACAGGCTTCCGATAACGCAGTGGAATGAGCATCTGCGAGCCAGGCGGAATGTCGGCCGAAACGTTGGACAGCGCCTGCACCTGGCAGTCCAGGGCGGACCGGCCCCACGGCGACAGCAAAAAGAAAATCTTCCGGCCCGCCGATAACTCAATACAACCCTGATTGACCCTTATCTGAATGGGCATCTTTGCCAGAAAATCGGTCCCCAATAAGCACGGCACAGCGAGGGACCTGGAGATCAATACCGTTCCCGAAGCCGACACATCCCCAACCGAAATACGTGCCTCCACCTGACCCACGATGCCCATACTCACCCCGTTAGCAGCAACACATGAATCGAAAACCGGTCGTACCCGCGACGGCGGAATGGACAGGAATGGAATATCACGTCCGAGATGATAGTGGCGGACGCGCCCGAATCGACCAAAATCCGCACGTCAATCCCCTGTATCGAACCCGGCATGGTTGACGACCCAGTAGCGGCTGCAACCACCCTCCAAGCCAGCTTCCGCCACTGTGTCAGCGAGCGACGCGGATCCCTTAGAGTCCCCCCGTTAGAACAGGCCCCCGGAACGCATACCGACGGTGATGAATGAGATGACAGGCCTTGCCGGGTGTCTGATGCGTACCGACTTGCCTGACACGGTTGAGTCTCCGGCGTTGATGGCGCGTCCCTGGTCGGGGACTCCGGGCGAAGAGGCGGACGAGGGCGACTCCGACAGTCATGTCCAAGACGTCCGCAGCGGTAACACGCCAAGTCGGCCCGCCGCCCGGCTCCCCCGGCGTCCCGGCGATCCGTCGGCGGTGGCCCGGAGCGCGACACCGCTCCCCCTCGAGGAACCCACTGGGCCGCCGCCACAGTGAGATTGCTAGGCCCCCTCTCGTCCGGGACGAAGACGGCCTTCGACGGTGTCCACCCGACGGCGTCACCCTCCACGGTCGGGCTCCCCGTCCAGGTGGTCATCTGCGCCCAACGGCGCAAGTTGAACTGCGCGTCGAGGCACTTGGCAGCCATCCAGGAGGTCAGCTGCTCGTGGCCGCACATGGGCAGTGGATTGCCCAGGTCCTTGGACAGCTCCAACATCTTACCCAGTATCAAGGGCTCCAACAAGTCGGGCTCGGTCTCGGGATACGCGGCCATGGCCAGCTCAACCACAGCGCCCCGCAAGGCCACAGGCGATTCCTCCGGCGCCCATTGCCTCTGGATGAATCTGCGATGTGCGTCGTCCAGAGGCTCGTACGCTTCCGCCATCTCGTCGAACGCCCCTTTCAGCGTTGCCTTCTTCGCGGCCGCGATGGAGCAGAAACATTTCAAAGACTTGTCGTCCAGGAGCGTCGGCAGAACCTCCAAGGCCTCCGCATCCGTCCACTTGGCGGATCGGACAGCCGACTTAAAACGCCAAGCGAATGCGCTCCAATCTCCTCCAACTGTGAATTCTTTAATTGTCGTCAGGCGGTGGCTGCGAGTCCCCGAGCTGCTATCATCCGAGACAGGCACCCCACGTGGCGGTGACAAGATGACAGCTTCCCGCCGTTTAGTCGTGACCACACCCAAGATGGCGGCGTCCTGCCGCGTGTTGGGAAGGGCAGGAAGCCTCGCAGAGGCCCCAATGGCGGATGGCCCGGCCCCATCCGAAGGTTCCCCGCGTGGAGGCCCGACGCGTGGCTGTCGCGGCATCGTCGCTGGCACGACCAGGGTGACAAAATCTTGCAGAACGGCCCGCAGCGATTCAAGCTGTTCCGCCACGTACTGCCAGCCGTCCTCGGCGCCCGTCGACGCAGACGGCCTGGCCGCCGCGACGACATCTTGTATTCCTGTCGTGTCGCTTGCCGCCGCTTCGCCCGCACCCTCCATGGTCGGGACCGCCACCGCCGGAGGAAGGTCCTCTTCGTCTTCTGAAGATGGCGTAGGTATATTCTTTTCTTGAGATGTTTTGACATCTCGCACTTCTGACCCCAGTGTAATAAAAGACTCCGTCAGGCACTGCTGGTCTCCGTTGGTCTTTAATTTGGGTTCTTTCTCCGCACCCCGCTGGTCCTGTCCGCGGACCAGCGTCGTCTCGCGCGCGCCCCGCACGCGCTCCCTCATCAGCTCCTTTACTCTTCCTCACACCCAGCTGGTCCTGACAAGGGACCAGCGTCTCCTCGCGCGTGCCCACGCATGCTCCTCCGTTAGCTCCTCCACTCCCGCACTCCGCACACCGCTGGCCGATGGCGTGCTGAAGGTCCTTCGGCCACGTAGCCGATGGTGCGGATCTCCTCTCACCACGCAACGTGGCTCAGCCTCTTAACTCCCGCAACTCCCCCGATCTCTTCCGGGCTCCCACTTATATCCTCTCCCTCACGTGACCCTGACTCTTCCCCTTCTGGATCGTCAGATCCGGCCTTCCCATATTGCCCTGCTGGCTCCACCCCCATTCACCTCGCTTCCCATTGGAGCCGAGGTGAACGGCGGCCCCTCCCACACGCCCCCATACCGGGCTCCGCCCCCCAATACCCCGGGCCGCGTGATTGGGCCAGAGCCCAGCAGCAAACCCTATTTACGCTCGCATTACATAAGTAGAAAAGTCTGTTATTGACATGCTCATCGTCGACGGCTCTCATTATTGCTGTGAAAGCTTCAAACTGTTGCCCATTAAGGGAGCAAATTCTCGTTTCAGCTTCTTGTTTTTCTTGCAATGCGTCGTATAGCTGAGCATCGGATTGGATGTCCTATCGGTTGCAGAATACCAATTGATGCGCAAGATAATCCATATTGTTTGAGAATCACGTTGATGTCGTGCAGAGCCATGTTAAATGCAACATTTTTGTCATGAAGCCATAGATAATCTAGCGACATGTCAAGTGAATGCTTGTTCCACAACTCGCCAGCGTTTAAATTTCGATTTAAAGCTTTCGTGACTGCAGGGATTTATCTTCTTGGTTCTTTCGATAAAGTCACGTAGAAGGGAAATAATAAAATAAAATAAATAAAACATAATAAAATACAATTCTCACGACGTTTCGGCCACAATGCAAGCAGCCGTCCTCAGCTGAAGAACAGGTCTGTCGGAAAGACAGCGTCTGAATGAACACCACCAAGCTTGGCAGCGTATATTTAAGCTGGGTTATGGGAGGAAGGGCGCCTTGACAAAGGAATTTGCATATCAACAGAGGAATATAGCATATTTATGGAAAATGCAGATATGGGATTAGTCACTACTCGTAAAAAATCGTAGGAGGTGCGGGGGGTCTCAAAGTCATATTATGCCCGTGCATTATGTAGGATTAGCAGCAACAAAGGGAGGAGGTAGGGCTAACAGTAATAAAGGGAAGGAATTTTAATAGTAAGGAGCTGCAGCAGCCAAACCACCACGTAAAAAACTGAAATATAAACTACATCAATATCATCAATATACTAAATATACTCTCCAATAAGCTGAACTACGAACAGTAAGTCATACATTACAATTCTATGTCGCAAAAAATATAATATGCCTCCAGCTAAACTTTTCCTTAAATCACACGGATCTACCCCATACTATATACTGCTATAGACAAACCCAAAATTAAATTATATACTGCATTACTATACACCACCCTATACCTTAGACTATACATTGTAATATTACACTATGTATTATTCTACCCACCCTACTGTATACCACACTGCTGTATATTCACTATACAATTACGATACTATATATTACCTTATACATTATATTAAACATTACACTTTTATACTATTTATTATTATACAATCTGCTAAACACTATACCATTGACTGTCGCATGAAAGGTACTAAGAGGAAGCAACAAAATATGTCATTGTGAGAGTGGTGGCAGGGGACTTGCAGCAGAGCAAAGACTCCATTCCCTGCGGAGAATACAAAATATATATAGTCAATGCCAGTTAGTGGAATGCGGTCTGAAAGTCACCGTAAACGTGAACACAATCAGTTAAGATCCGAAATGGTTTATTACGTCCTTCCAATGATTGCTGAGCCAGAATCCATCTTCTCGGTTGAAATTGTATATGTGGATCGCCTCATGAACGAATCTCTGATGGCAGCCAGATGGCTTGCAGAGAACCTCTGTCTTGGAGAAGTCAATGTCATGTGAACCCACTGAATTGTAACCGTGATCTGCCACGGCTGAGGTGTTTGTCCTACCGTGTTTCAGGTCTGCTTTATGTTCACGGATGCAGTCCGAGGCATGTCGTTTGGTTCCTCCAATGTAACTGCTACCACAGAGGCAACTTAGTTTGTAGACGCCAGGGTACTGTATGTCTGAAATTACATCTTTTACAGACGGTACCAGATCACGGATTTTATGTACTGTGTTGAATCGGACCTGGATCTTGTGTTTATTCAGAATTTTGGAGATCTTTTTTGTGACCCCCGCAATGTAGGGTAAGGTGATGGTTTTGAATAGCTCCTCAACCGAATCCTTCTTGATGGTTGGAGTGATGGCTTTGCGGATTGTGTAGTCGGAGTAACCATTAGCCTTAAGAACTTGGCGTACGTGCTTGAGTTCACTGGCAATGTGTTCCTGGTCGGAGATGCATTGGGCTCTATGGTGTAGAGTCTTGATGAGGGAATTCTTCTGGGATGGATGGTGGTGGGAATCCGGTTTTAGGTAAGCATCCGTATGGGTAGCTTTCCTGTAGACAGAGTGACTCATTGCACCATCAGGTCTCCTTTTAATTAGGACATCCAAAAAGGGTAGCTTGCCATCTTTTTCGACTTCCATGGTGAATCTGATGGCTGGGTGTATGGAATTGATCGCCAGCGTTTGTTTAGTTTTATCATAATTTAGAAGCAAACATTTTATTTACCTTTTGTTTCAAGTGCTGGAGAAATAAACTAAGACACCAAAATCACTTTGTTGCTGCGTAGAATTATTTATTTTGATAACATTTCAATAAAGAAACGTCAAATTTAAAGAGAATTTGCTTTAAAATGTGTCTCCGCTCGACCTGGGGTAGTGTAATAATCCACCCGCTCATGATTATTAATAAGCGGGGGGCCTTTTTTGCAGTGACGTCACGTACGGATGTAGCACTGGACTGCGTGCTTGGTGTCCCCCTGTGTGTTCCCTTGCTGTGTGATGATCGCTTGTGTTCGAAACGTCGTGATTTATTTTAATTTTATTTTATTTAGTTACATTTTATTTGATTTCTACATATGTGACTTTACCGAAAAACCAATGAGTACAGTAATTTCTGCAGTCACGAAAGCTTCAATCCTATGTTATTCCACCTCTACGGCAGTGGTTCTTAACCTGGGTTCGATCGAACCCCAGGGATTCGGTGAGTCAGTCTCAGGGGTTCGGCGGAGGTTAAGACACACACCCGACTCATATGATTCGTGATGACACGTCCGGCTTGGCCATCATTGGCTGCAAGTGATCACGCTACATCGCTTGGCCTATCTGTGCTGCATGGAATTTGGTGCGCTCGATAGTCGACTTGTGACTGTCGTGATAGTACGTCGTGTGATTTCTTCTTAATATTTTAATCCCTTCATACTAACTATGTCGAGCAAAAAAAGAAAGTGGTCGGACGAATATGTACAATATGGATTCACATGTATAACGGAACGTGATGGGAGTCATGCGTTTTAACTGCATGATTTGCAATGCCAATTTGAGCAATTCTAGTCTAGCACCGGCAAAACTAAGGAAAAACTTCCTTAAGCTGCATGGAGATGGGGAATACAAGAACACAACGCTCGCTGAATTCAAGGTGAAGAGAGCCAGATTCGATGAAAGGCTACTCTGCCTGTTCTCGGCTTTGTACCCATCAACAAACCGATCCTCACAGCATCGTACGAAGTTGCTTACCTTATCGCACAACAGGGCAAACCACACACCATTGGTGAAACACTCATAAAACCAGCTGTGTTGAAGATGGCGAATATCATGCTGGGAAAAGCGGCTGAAGTTAAGTTATCCCAAATTCCTCTTTCAAATGACACCATCAGCGACAGAATAGAGGACATGAGCAAAGACATCTTGGCTCAAGTAGTTGCAGATCTGATTTCAAGCCCGGCAAAATTCAGCTTCCAACTCGACGAGACCACAGACGTTTCCAATCTAAGCCAGCTTGCTGTATTCGTGTGCTATGTGAAATACGACGTGATAAAGGAAGATTTTTTTATTTTGTAAGCCTCTTACAACAACAACTAAGGCAGCCGATGTGTAGAAACTTGTGGATGACTTCTTCAAAGACAACAATCTTTCGTGGGATATGGCTTCTGCAGTTTGTTCGGACGGAGCTCCAGTCATGCTGGGAAGAAAGTCTGGTTTTGGTGCGCTAGTGAAAGCCGATGCACCACACATCATTGTTACACATTGTATTCTGCACAGGCATGCGTTGGCAACAAAAACCTAGCCTCCAAAACTGACAGAAGTATTAAATTTGTAGTGGAATGCGTGAACTATGTGCGAAATAGTGCTCTGAGGCACCGCATCTTCAGTGAGCTGTGTAAATAAATGGGCTCTAATTCGAGGTACTTCTGTACCATTCTAACGTTCGGTGGTTATCCCGGGGACAGGTGCTGAATCGTGTTTTTGCCATGCGTGTGGAATTAGCCCTGTTTTTGCAAGAGCACCAACATTGTCATGCAGATTGCTTCAAAAATTCTGAGTTAATTCTCATTTTAGCGTACATGGCTGATATCTTCGCAGCTCTCAATCATCTCAATCAGCAGATGCAGGACGGTGGAGTCAACATCATTGAAGCGGAAATAAGTGAAGTACCGGTGAAGACGCTTGACGCCGAGGTTGAGGCACACGTATATTTATTTCACAATACGACAGTGGGCATATACACACTCGAGGGGGTATCGGCCCCCTCACCCGTATAACTCGGGATACACCCCTAGCTAACTCTGTCCTAGCCCCGAATCCTCCACTAATGGGCTAGGGGAGGCTAACTGGCCCGACACTGGTAAGTCGGGCCCGGTACCCGGAGTTCCAGACCAGCTCTTACAAGAGCACCGGCTCTGGCTTTCGGGACCACGCCGCTGGCTCAGTCCTGTCCGGCCCTGAAAAGGACATCGAACTAGGGGAGTCCAGGGCTCTATCTAAGACGTCTTCAGTCTTCTTCCCTTAGCTTAAACATAACTGACTCGAGCCCTTTGAACATCCCCTTTTATACCCAACCCCTCCCTGAGGGGTGGGGCCCCGGGGGATCATAACGTTCGAACCAGCCCCCCCAGGGTGTCTGGCTCGGACGTCGTAGAGGGCACCTCCTCGTGCACTTACGTAGCCCCGCCCACTGTGTTTGTTTTCCATAGGCTGCCATGCATAACGGGCCCTCTCTTTAACACCCCTACATCACCCCCCCCCCCCGCATAGCTTGCAGCCGTCCCGGCTGCCAACATACAAAAATGACAATAAAAGTGCATTTACACCTTGACCGCGCGTGTGCCTCACTATTTTTCAACAATAACAAGAACAGCAACAAGAACACAACAAAATGCAACAGCAAGAAGAGAAAACAACCCGACGCACCCCCCTTGAATAAATACGAATTCCGTAAAAAAAACAACCTATATACAATTTGCAGGGAACCCACCATACACACAACACCAGGTGAACCCAACGTATGTACATTTCAATGGGCAGGGAACACACCACCCACACAACACACAATGAACCCAACATATGTACATTCAATGGGCAGGGAACACACCACCCACACAACACACGATGAACACAACCTATGTACACATCTTCCGGCCTCATAACAGTCTGCGCATTTTTGCGCGCGTCCTTGCAGCGGGCCCCTCACACGGGGTAACCCCGGGTGGCGGACCGTCAGGTGGCAATTGTCCGTCCCGGAGTGAGTCCTCATCCGATGCCGCGCGACCGTCGGTATCCCCAGGAGGGGTGGTCGGGCGTGAGCCCGTCAGTCCTGATGCACCTGGAGGTGGCACGGCCGGCAAGGCATTAGGTGAGAACGACGGAGACGGACCCAATGAGTCGGTCGACCCCCCACACGTTTGGCCACGCATGTGTGAAGTGGGTTTGTGTACCGCAACGAAGGGTTTTAACCTAGAGGGGTGCACGAACCATCGCCGCTTCCCCCATTTAATGCGCACGCACTGTGGTCGCAAAACTTCGACCACCTCCACAGGGCCCCGCCACGGCCGCACCAGCTTAGAGGAGGTAGCCAGTGGCACTTGGGGACAGTGCAGCCATGCCTTGTCCCCCGGCTTCCACTGTATCATGTGCGCCCGACCCAGCCTGAGGCGCTCATTCGCCTTTTGACGGAGGTCCGAGTTTAGCATTGCAGCATCCCGCGCCTCTGTTAATTTGGCCAGATTAAATTTGACGTGGTCAGCCAATTTAGTTTTCCCTTGCGGCTCGGGGATCTGCAGCTGGGCGCGAACAGGCGGGTCGGGTTCGCGACCGTACATGAGGTAAAAGGGGGAAAATCCCGTAGCTGCATGGGGTGCCATCCGGTATGCCGCCAAGACCCCTTGAATATGCAGGTCCCAGTCAGTCTGTGAGTCCGAGACCTGCTGTGACATCATTGACGTAATGGTGCGATGCAGGCGCTCGACCATCCCTCAGTTTGCGGGTGATACGGGGAGGTACGAATTTTCTTCGTGCCTAGGAGGTCACAGACTTGTTTGAGTAATTTACCGGAAAAATTTCTGCCCTGGTCGGTCAGCAGCCGCTCCGGAGCACCTTTGTCCAGGACGTATCCCTGAACAAAGGCCTCCACGATGGCTGCTGCCGACTGGTTGGCAAGGGGCCAGGCCATAGGCCAGCGTGTAAAATACTCGACACCAGTCAACAAATACCTATTGCCCCTGGGGGTGGCGGGAAATGGGCCCAAAATGTCCAGCGCGACAAGCTCATTTATTCTGGACACTTTGATCGATTGCAAGGGCGGGTTAGACTCCCGCGCCGGCGGTTTCCGTTGCGCACACCGAGGGCATGATCCCAATAGATCCCCAACATCCCTCGTCATGCCAGGCCAAAAAAAATCAAGTTGTAGCAGTGCAAGAGTCTTTTGGGTCCCCAGGTGTAATAGGCGCTCATGCGCGGCCCACACCACCTTGCCTCGCAACCCAGAAGGGACCACCAGCCGATGTCGCTGGGATTTGCCGTCCCAATGCATCAGCAGACCTTGCACCATTTCCCATGCATCCGAATCACCCTTCACCCGCCCAGCACCCCCGACGCGACGACGCCACCCGAGGAGGGAGGTATCCTCCATTTGGAGGCGCCCCCATTCAGTGACGGGCAACCCCAACAGGGAATCTCTTCCCTGTTGTTCGATCGAATTAGTAACCAATGGTTCGTCGTCGTCGGTGGCTGCCAAGATCGGAACCGATGCGTCCCCTGAAGGCCTGCAACGTCCCGACCCCAGGAGGCATGCACATTCGGAGGTGGTTGGCATGCGCGACAGAGCGTCCGCATTCGTATGGCGAACGCCCTTACGGTAGGTGGTTTCAAAATCAAAGTCCTGGAGAACCTCCAACCATCGAGACAACTGTCCCGATGGTTGTTGAACTCGCAGGGCATACTGTAGTGCCGCATGATCTGTGCGGACGGTGAAATGCCGACCGTACAGATATGGGCGATACTGTTGGATGAAATAGACAATTGCCAACAGTTCCCTACGGGTGACACAATATCTTTGCTCCGCAGGAGACAACACCCGACTACCGTACGCGACCACCCGTTCCACGCCATCAACCACCTGGGAAAGCACACCCCCAATACCCGTGTTGCTCGCATCGGTGTCGAGCAAAAAGGGCTTAGAAAAATCTGGGTAAATCAAGGGAGGGGCTTTTACCAGGGCGTCCCGAAGGGAGCAGAAAGCAGCCTCCTCCTCTTGACCCCAGTGGAACCGAACCCCTTTAGATGTTAAAGCGTGCAGGGGTTTTGCAATTGTCGCAAAATCAGCGACGAACCGTCGGTAATACGACGCGAACCCAATGAAACTCCTGACCTCTCCCACCGAGGTGGGAGTCGGCCAGGAGCTGACACACTGCGTTTTGGCGGGATCGGTAGCAATACCTGAGCGTCCCACGATGTGCCCCAAATAACGCACCGAATCGCGCAACAAATGGCATTTTTGGGGCTTGAATTTCAAATTAGCAGCCCGCATCTTTAGGAAAACCGCCCGCAACCTCTGGAGATGTTCGTCAAAAGTTTTACTAAAGACGATAACGTCATCCAAATAAATGAGGCACGACTCCCATTGCAATCCAGCCAAAACCAATTCCATCAAACGCTGGAAAGTTGCCGGCGCTGAGTGTAAGCCCATCGGCAACCGGTTGAATTGGAACAGGCCGTGCGGTGTACGGAAAGCAGTTTTAGGCTTTGAATCATCGTCCAGAGGAAGCTGCCAGAATCCCGAAAGTAAATCCAGTGTGGAAAAGAATCGCGCTCCCGCCAAGGCGTCCAGCGATTCATCCATCCGAGGGAGCGGGTATGCGTCGGCAACCGAAATTTTGTTAAGACGCCGGAAATCAACGCAAAACCGCAACGAACCGTCCTGCTTTTTAACCAGGACGATCGGCGCTCCCCAAGGGCTGGTGGAAGGAGAAATGATGTCGGCGGCCAACATGTCATCAACAGCCGATTTGACATGGTCCTTTTCGGCGGGACTCAACCGAAACGGATTTTGGCGAATTGGCGCGCTGTCACCCGTGTCAATATGGTGACGCAGCAGGTGAGTACAACCCAAATCGTATTTATTCCGACTAAAAACGTCGGAAAATTCCCGCAGTAGTGTTTTAAGTTGTTGACGCTCTGAATCTGACAGGTCCGTCGATCCCGCACAAAGCGCCTCGAGCCACCCTTCATCGCTGTCCGAATGCGGTCGCGGCGCAGGGACAACGCTGACGTGATTTGCGACGGGTTCCTCACATGGCACCGGCGTTGCGTGAGCAAGCACGGTCCCCTGTGGGACCACCACCGTCTGCGAGCCCACATTGAGGACCGCGATGAAGGGTTCACCGTCCCCTCTTACTATGGTCTGGGCCGGAAGTAAATGAGGTCCACTAACCCCGGCCCTAGACGGCCCCAGCAGAACCCCTTGGGCCCCAACACCCTTAGCGAAGGGCCGCCGAAGTTTCAAGGGAATCAACATTTGCGCCCCGGAGGGACGCGCACCGTTCTCTCTACGAATGCCGGCACCGTCGCGAACGCCGTCCGAGTCGTAACAGGCGATGGCAGAAACGCCATGCGTCTGCCCGACGGGAGCTCAATACATCCCTGGTCGATCAATATCCTAATCGGCATTTTGGCCAGGAAGTCCGTCCCCAGCAGGCACGGAACCGCCAGCGAGGAGGAAACAAAAATCGGCCCAGACAATTTAATTTCCCCAATACAAATTTGGGCACGAATTTGTCCGATGATGCCAAGTGAGCCCCCGTTAGCCGCATAGAATGGTACGTTAACAGGCATCAAAGGACGACTCCGGACAGGGAGAATATTGTAAATCAACTCCGAAATAATGGTCGCCGATGCTCCCGTATCGACCAGGATGCGCACTTCAACCCCGTCGATGTGCCCCACAACGGCCGACGACCCCGACGATGCGGCTACCACACGATCGGCCAGCACGGACCACTGGCCGGGTTCGATATGAGTACCCGGGTGGTGCGTGATGGTGCGATGGTGCGCGATATCGGCCCCCCTCTCGTTGCGGTGTTTGAGTGCGTGACGGGTGTGTGCGTGGGCCAAACATGTGGGGTGCCGCGACTCGCCGGGTTATGATGGTGGAGCTTGTGATGAGGCCCGTCGTCCCGTTGAGGTGTCGTCCCGCGCTGTCGAGGAGCGCGGCACCCCGAGGCGACGTGGCCCCGGACGCCGCAGTTGAAACACCGCGGGAGCGCCGTTGGAGGAGACGGATGGTTGAACGGCCCGGCCCGTCCCGGCCCGACCGTGCTCCTGTCGCCTGTTGCGGTCGGTGGTCGACGGCGTAGAGCTCCTCCGTCGGAATGGTGGCTGCAGCCACCGCACGCCCCGCCGATGCCCTGCTGGCTTTCCGCCGCAGTGACAGGAGGTTGGCGTGGAGGAGCCGCGCCGCCTGGAGCGATGTCATCTCCTCGTCCTCCCGGGCGACGACCGCGATGTCAAGGTCGTCTGCCAGGAGGAGGATTTCTCCGTGACCATCGCGTCCACGCCGTCGTCGTCCATACGAGGGAAGGCCGACTTAGCCATCGCCAGGAGGCTCGTCCGATATGCTAGGGGCGACTCCTTCTCACCCCGCTTGCGGTCGTAAAATTGCTGTCGGCATTCAGCCGATGGTCCATAGACCCCGCCCAGCAGCTGTAGTGCCATCGGTAACGTAGACCGCTTCTCTCTCGGCGCCGATGTGAGGGCGGCGAGCGCGTCGCCGTCGAGGAGCGCCGGCAGCGCGCAGAGAGCCTCCTCATCGGACCATTTCGCCATCTCCTGATGGGCGAGGAAACGTCGGCGAAAACCGGCCCAGTCCCCTCCGCGCCGATGAACTCCTTCAGCGGGGGCAGTCTCTGATGAAGCGCAGCGGTCGTTGTGGACTCCCGCAGGCTGATGTCACCACCACTCGGCTGTGCGTCGGTGCGAACGGCCGATGGGATCGCCTGTCGCGCTTGTGATGACGTTGCAGCTTCAGCGACGGCGATGTCGGAGCGGATGTCTAGGCTGGCCACGCCCCGAACAGCTGTAGCGTCGATGGCGGGAATTTCAAATTCGGACTGCTCCGAAATGGCGGGAAGGCGCCCTGGTCGTTGGCTCGCCTCGCCCCGTGTTGGATCACCGGCCCCTAGTCGCGTGATGGTCTCCAGCGTGGCGGCAGCGGCATACAGCAGCTCCGCCAGCCTCCCGTGAGCCAGCCGTAACGCGTCTGGCTGCGGCCCCTCTTCATTTCGATGCCCCGGTAAGGAGGCGTCAGGCCCCGGCTGCACCTTGTCTTGTGGAGCCGTCTCGGGCTCGACGATCTCGGCAGTGTCTTCCTCCTGCGGTACTTTGGCCCGCGCTGTTTTCCGCGTGTCCATGTTCGAATTACTTCTGACACCAGTTGAAGTACCGGTGAGGACGCTTGACGCCGAGGTTGAGGCACACGTATATTTATTTCACAATACGACAGTGGGCATATACACACTCGAGGGGGTATCGGCCCCCTCACCCGTATAACTCGGGATACACCCCTAGCTAACTCTGTCCTAGCCCCGAATCCTCCACTAATGGGCTAGGGGAGGCTAACTGGCCCGACACTGGTAAGTCGGGCCCGGTACCCGGAGTTCCAGACCAGCTCTTACAAGAGCACCGGCTCTGGCTTTCGGGACCACGCCGCTGGCTCAGTCCTGTCCGGCCCTGAAAAGGACATCGAACTAGGGGAGTCCAGGGCTCTATCTAAGACGTCTTCAGTCTTCTTCCCTTAGCTTAAACATAACTGCCGAGCCCTTTGAACATCCCCTTTTATACCCAACCCCTCCCTGAGGGGTGGGGCCCCGGGGGATCATAACGTTCGAACCAGCCCCCCCCAGGGTGTCTGGCTCGGACGTCGTAGAGGGCACTTCCTCGTGCACTTACGTAGCCCCGCCCACTGTGTTTGTTTTCCATAGGCTGCCATGCATAACGGGCCCTCTCTTTAACACCCCTACATATGTCATGCACGGTCGTTAAATATTGCACTGTGCCCGCCTACCGCCTAGTCTTGCCAATCTCAGAGAGAACGACTCCGGCATGACGATAAAGATGGATGAGGGAATGTTCCAGTGGTGAACACTCATTCTGAGACCATTACTACACTACTACGTTATTTTTTTTACTTCAGATGGAAGGCTCTTTTTTACTGTTGTCACCAGGCGGATATCTTGGTTGGGCATTCGGCCATGATTGATGCCATCGTTTCAGACAAAGACGATCGCTGCATGCGTGCTTTCAGATGCACTTCTGCGGCCGTCTGGAACGTTCTTCTTTCTGATATTAGGACGCCACTGTAGCTATGCACTCTTAAATCTCAATTGAATTCTTCATAATTCAGAACTACTTGCTGGTTTAGTTTGTAGTCCATTCCGGTTGCGATGACGGTGCACAAGTAGTTAACTTACCACTCATCGTTTCCTTTATGCACGGAGCAGGGGAGACTGATTATTTGGTTCTTTCGGTTAAGTCACGTCTAAAGATAAAATAATAAATTAAATTAAATAATAGCATACGACGTTTCGATTGCAACACAAGCAATCATCATCAGGTATAATGAAATAGCGACATAAAATCTAACCAGAAAACTATAGACAGAATATTAGCAGACAGATAGGTTATTGAATTTTAGTTGTCCTTCTGATTTTCAGACTTGCTTGCCGTGTCATCGCACTTGCAGAACCTTGTTTTTGGACCACTCATTGATATGCAAATGTTTTCTCTAACCCCTCCTCTCTCTGCCTCCTCCCCCCTCTGTCTATTTAAGGCCACCCACAGAGATGATCACCCCTCTCTGGTTCCTGTGTTGCTCCCTCTATGTATCTTGGTGATATCTGTCTGCTAATATGTCTGTCTATAGTTTTCTGGTTAGATTTTATGTCGCTATTTCATTATACTGATGATGATTGCTTGTGTTGCAATCGAAAACGTCGTATGCTATTATTTATTTAATTTATTATTTTATCTTTAGACGTGACTTAACCGAAAGAACCAAATAATCATTTACTGCAGTCACGAAAGTTCTAAAATTAAGATTCAGGGAGACTGCTCGAGTTTTGTCATATCCTCCCCCAATCGTGGGCGGTTGTGGACGTAGTGCAAACACAAACTTTGCTGAGGCCACGACTGTGGCAGTCCAGGGCTTGTCTCTCCCACGACAACGATGGAGATCGCTGTACCGCGCTCGATCCACCGTGGGAGATGCAACAGCCACCTTCCACAAATGGAAGATCAAAGAATTGCCGAACCGTCACTGTGGTCCTCACGATCGAATGAATCACCGACAAATGCGCCATCCGTGCAACATCATGGCGGTGTTGCTGCGATTTGTTGAAAAAAGATATAGCATTCAACTGTACACGTTTGAGCAATGTTGCTTTGCAATCCTGCCGTCCGAAAGAATAAGAAGAGAAATCTCAGATGGCAGTCTGGAACTTGAACTTTAGCATCTCATCAGTGTTGGTTCATTACTCTGCACGAAGCATTAACATTAACGCTCGTGCTTAAGAGCTTTCAAATCCTGCGATGGAACATAAGGGATACGTTTCATGAGGCTTGACATTTATAGACTTCATAGACACGGCTGGATTTCAATTATTTTATCGCACGGTTCTTTTTAATTACAATTTAATGTCAGTAAATTAGAATGAGGAAAAATTACTTTACATTTAAGAGAGCATGTTAAAGGTGATATAAAACTGATACATTAATAAGCCAGATATATCAATGCCCTTTATTAACTAGTTGAAAGCTCTTTATCATTCGTGATATGTTTTAAACCAAAAACATCGTGAATAGAATGCTTGGTAGTGACATATAAACGTAAGATTGAAAAGACAATGCATAATCATTCACACTGCCTTGTAGCTGAAGAGCATTTTACTATACCAAATCCACTTTCTCTGATGCCGATGCCATGCTTGTTTAAAGGGAGTGTTATACGATGACCCTGGGGTGGCACAACACAAATTCATATTAAATAAACATTACAACAAATACAAACGCTCAATATAAGAGACTATATGATCTGCATTTGTTTATCATACATTCTGCCACTCATCATGTATATGATGAAGCTTGAGTAAAACTCACTACCCGGAGTACATATTTTACAAAAAGGTTTTGACTTGATGATAATCATTTAGGGGGGGGGGGGGGTGAGTCAGCCTTCAGCAGGGAGGAGGCTCAGCCCCCTCCAGCCCCCACCCATGCCTCATGAATGACCCTGACTAAGCCAATGTAGTTTATTACCACGACAAAAATGTATTCTAATAAATGTGGTTCCATTCCTCCAAAAACCCCCTCCTCGTATCGCATACACACCAACAAAGTGGTCAAAGCGTTTTTTCTGACAATTTTACAAGCGTGAGAAGCCATACACAGGGACCTATTCGACACATACACATGAACTATAGATTGACAACTCAGTTCTTCTTAGATTGAAAACATTTATTTCGAACTACTTTTTGCGTGTAGTTTATTGTCCTTCCCCCGCACCTCCGATTATCACGGTTGGCTACATTGGTGCGAAATAAGTTCAACATAATACATATGCACAAACACGCTTGCAGAGTGGCCTTTTATAATTATTGGTGTTTTTTGTGCGAACAATCAAAATCCCCTCAAAAAGTTTAATTTCACTGAATGTGGCTCCCTCCACCAGTGACTTTGATCAATTAATTACATTATTTCCCTCGCGTATCTGGTTGCTTCGTGTTAATCTCATACGTGGCTTGAGGTGTTTGCTAATAAGCTTATGCATCTGTTCGCATGGCCTGGGTATAATCCTGCCCCTCTTGTTAATGGCTACGCGCACGCCTGCAATCCACCACTGTAGAGGCAGCAAGGGTTGGTGGGTCGCACAGATGTTGTGAAACTCCATTTCCCTGGGCATCGACGAGATGCCATATTCTGGCTTTCCAGGAGACGGTGGACAGAAAATGTTGCTGCTGTTCCATCTGCATGGATAGAGTGTTGCCCCTCCCCCACCCTGTTTCCTAATGATTAATTAGGCTGAAAACATCTTAATATATAGATGACCACGGAGCTTGGGAAAGTGTTGGCACTGGCTATTCGCCTGGCTCTCTGTCCGACTGGGCTGTGTTTTTACCGCACCTCTGTGCGTTACTAATTGTAAAAACGTTGTCAGGTGCAAGTTGTATAAAGAGCGATATATTAAACGAATCGTTAATTATAAATGACCACATTCTCCGAATTATAAGATGCTCCTGAAAATAATGTGCACCCCAAACTTGTGTCCAGTGTCAATAAAGCCATACAAATCTGTCGCAAGCACCCCGACTTTCCCAAAGCACACAGTGAACACACAGTGTGCTTATGGCGTATCGTGCAGTAGCCCAACTTCGTATCGTGCTGTTTGTTTCATGCAAAAAAATGTTGGCATGTACAATGATGAGTTAAAAAAAATAGACACAATGTGCTATGTGTCTAATTCTTTCAATAGAATGTCATTACCTGATAACTTCACGTGTACGCACAGCTCCTAAGAGACTTCCCCGCCCCCGTCCACCGAAATTCATATCACCCATTTAATCGTAAATCACCTTTTTAAACGTTTGTACTCACTGCAAGGAATGCGATCACGGTGCCCTTTCTAAAAGGACCGAGTGACACAATTATCCCGAAATACTGACTGGTGTCACGTACAAAATGTTAAAGCTCAACAGTACTCTGTTACGTTGACATTTGTGTATCTGATTTACTGCCAGCTTGATACAAGAAACACTCTTTGTTGGACATTTTTTTTTCAAAAATACTTATGTTATATAAAGATTCCTTATCTTGAAAAACTATCACCTGGGACAAATGTCTTAAAATGCCGACTGCCCACATCTCCTGATTACAAACCGCAGAAATAAACATTTTATGGCAACGCGTCCGCCAAGCAGTTGCTCAATTCCATCCTGGTGCACAATGGCCCAGTTATACCTCAACGTATTTACAAAATGTAGGTAAAAAATCCATAATAGAGGTTTTTGGGGGTTAGATCGCGTCAATATAAATGTGTTGTTAAACCCGCCACCACCCGACACAGCCAGTTAGCAAGGTTTGTCACGTGAACAAAAACATGCCAATTCGTTACTAGTTCAGCACAACCGTGTGTTTAGAGAGTAAACCTACAACATTTGCAATTCGATGTGCTGAACTAGTAACGAATTGACACCTTTTGTTCACGTAACAAATCGTGAAAATTGGCTGTGTCGGCGGGTGGCAAGTTTGACGACACATTTATATTTACGAGATCTAACCCAAAAACTTACATTATGTATAATATTGGTCACGAAAGCCTGTGTTAAAGTGAAAATTTTCTTTTTACATTTTAGCGTTATTATTTAAACGTATTATTATTACTGCTACTACTACAAGTTTTTCAGATAATACACATTTTTGAAAAGGTTTGATGTAGCATTAGACATTGAGTTTTTTTTTCTTAAACAAGATTACACACTTCAGTGGCGGTGTTGCGTTGAACATGGAATGCAGTACTTTTATTGGTTATTGTTTTGGCAAGCATCCACTGCAGCCTGGGCCGTTGCTCTTTCAGCTGTATGGGCTAAAAGAGCTCCATCATGATGTCACCAATAAGGGATTACTGAGAAAGTCAGTGGCGGCATGTCTCAGTAAGGGCTTGCACCCACACCAATGCGCCTTCACTTGCCCTGCTCCTGGCTTTAGGTCCTTAGCACGGCAGGTCAGGACTGGGTCCTTGCTGGCTATAATGTGTCAAACAGAGCCATCCTTGCAAGTTCTAATGTGTCCCGTTGGTTATTGATTGGCCAGCTGTCAAATCCAAACACTTTAATGCTCCCCAGTGACTTGAACACATTATGCATCCCATTGCAGATTTCTGCTTGGAACTTGGCGATAGTACGGTAATGGATGTTTTGGAAAACATCCAATCTGTCTCGTCCCAAAATAGGGAGCTACAGTAAATAAGGGATTTAGTTTCTCAAGAAACGTTTTGCATACAATTAGAATTTCTGTATTTTATGCTGGGAAGAAAGAAACCATTTTAAGAGGCAGTCGTTTGCTTGGCTGTACAGTAATATAAAAAACAATAGAATTCCTTTTTATTTATATATGTAATCTAAAAAATGTATTTTTTTTCACAATACACACATCTATTCTGCAATGAAAAACTTTCGTCATTCACGTAACCAATGTTGCGTTGCCTATTTGCCATCCTGTTCATAGTTTGCAATGCATTGGACTATATTAATGAATATACTGTATATATCATCTCAAACACTGCGCAAGACACTCCATATATGTACCTCCTTTTGGACCATCCGGAGCACAGTAAATGTCCTATTCTGTGGAAAAAATGTCAACAGTCATTTCAAAAAACCAATGGCCTCTTGCAACGAGCCACTCAATAACCTGGGCAATTATGGAAAATCCCAATTGATTTAATGAACTGATTGCAATGAGTATAGCCCACAAGAGTCATCCACGTCAAGAGTTCTCCCACAGCCAAGAAGGAGGTGAGCTCACAAGCCTCTGGAACAACGCCTCTTGTTATTGTGAAGCATCCGGTGCATGTGAGTTTAACCATGTGAGTTTAAACCATGTGAGTTTAACCATGTGAGTTTAGCCATGTGAGTTTAACCATGTGAGTTCAACCATGCGAGTTTAACCATGTGAGTTTAACCATGTGAGTTTAACCATGCGAGTTTAGCCATGTGAGTTCAACCATGCGAGTTTAGCATGCGAGTTTAACCATGCGAGTTTAACCATGTGAGTTTAACCATGTGAGTTTAACCATGCGAGTTTAACCATGTGAGTTTAACCATGTGAGTTTAACCATGTGAGTTTAGCCATGCGAGTTTAACCATGTGAGTTTAACCATGTGAGTTTAACCATGTGAGTTTAGCCATGTGAGTTTAGCCATGTGAGTTTAGCTGTGAGTTTAACCATGTGAGTTTAACCATGTGAGTTTAACCATGTGAGTTTAACCATGTGAGTTTAACCATGTGAGTTTAACCATGTGAGTTTAGCCATGTGAGTTCAACCATGCGAGTTTAACCATGTGAGTTTAACCATGTGAGTTTAACCATGTGAGTTCAACCATGCGAGTTTTACCATGTGAGTTTAACCATGCGAGTTTAACCATGTGAGTTTAACCATGTGAGTTTAGCCATGCGAGTTTAACCATGTGAGTTTAACCATGTGAGTTTAACCATGTGAGTTTAGCCATGTGAGTTTAACCATGTGAGTTCAACCATGCGAGTTTAGCCATGTGAGTTTAGCCATACGAGTTTAACCATGTGATTTAACCATGTGAGTTTAACCATGTGAGTTTAACCATACGAGTTTAACCATGTGAGTTTAACCATGTGAGTTTAACCATGTGAGTTTAACCAACAAACAAATAATGTAACATTCGGCACCCTGCCTTTAATATTTAAAACTGAAACGTATCTGAATTACGTTATATTTCGCCATCATCATCGGCCACAATCAGTCCACTGCTGAATTAATGGCTCCCCAAGCATCTATCTATTTATCTACTATCATCCATAATACAGGTTTGTGGAGGGTTAGATCGCGTAATTTTTTACAGGTTTATGGATGATATTGATTGCGACAGCCTACGTGTTAAACTTATCTTCTATGCATTTTAGCAAATATTGTATTACAATTTGTGTCCCTTGTGGTCATATCTGAAATAAAATGTGATACTTTATAAAATGTGCATTGTTTAAAATATATTTACATCTTAAAGGCTTCGGTTAATACCGGGATCGAGTCTTAAACATGCTTGCAGTTTAGGGATTATGGTCTCCAGATAGGCTTGACAATTGTAATCTTATGTGAATCATACAATATTAAAACCATTTTTATTTAGGGATTAATACTACTTCCAATTATGTGAGATAACTAATGAAATACACAATGCAATTTATTTTTTGTAAATGTTATTTTGGTTTACGTGAAAAAGCTTACCTTTGTACAATGCCGGCCCATTACATTTTCCACTTCAATTGTTCAGGTGGCACCCTGCATGGATAAAACAGAATATATTTCTGGCTCTACCAGATGGCTAAGTTCCTGGGACATAAAGGTCACACATTTTCTGAAGTGTCCACTGACGATTCACAGAAGTTCATGATTCATCACGTTTGTAAAATCTGTATGACAAGCACATACTAATTCAAAGATTTTCCATTTTTACCAATCTTAAAAGTGAGAGATGTACCCACCTGTTGCTAACAGTAAATCAATTTGTATTGGTTGTATAACTGCTGTAACATATCATCATTATCAAAAGCAAGCATTAGTCAGCAATTATATAATTATTCCATTATATTGAGTCATATAAACGGCCATTGTGTCCTATGGATGCTGCAAACACAGCGCAAAGTAGCACACTGGCGCTCATTTAAACATCTTCCTTTCACACAGCTGCGATCCAAAAAAGCATCTCGCTCTAGAATTACCTCACCGAACATTTGCTGAATAGACGGCAGGTCTGCGCGACGTTTCAGTCCTACTTTAGCACATTGCAAGTAATTTACAAGTGGAAACGCAGTCACTGTAGCCTGAGTACCCACGAAATGTCACTCAATTGCTCTATCGCACAATAGCCTTGTTGTATGGAGACACATTACGGCCATTTGGATCACAATATTTCTGCTCTTTTGCTAAGCAACCTGCTGCTGATAGAATCACCAGAAAACAGGGTAGGTGGTTTTTTTGTAGCAAAGCCATTTTGTTGTTGTGTGTGTGCTCTGTATCGATGTAAAGCTAACAGGCATTCTCATCTGTCTGCGTGTCGCCTGATAATGTACACATGGCACAGTGGCTATCACCTTTCATCTGCCACAAACGGCAATGTTAAGCGATTGGTACCCGATAACATTTAGGAAACCCGGATAAAAAGAACAACTGTTGCGTTCATTGGCATGTCTGAGCGGCACCGAGTGGGGATTTTTGTAACTTTATCAAAACTCATTTTGACGTAAGTGGAAATGTGGGAAATACAAAGGCAGAATACAATGCTGCTTTTGTACCTGCGAATTTCAAAACAGGGCATGCACACAGACGTGTGTAGGCACAGATTAAGCACCGATAAGCAACAGGAAGCATTGAGATTGGCTTATTACCTTCATATAACAGAACTCCTGTCATCCGCCACCCTATGACATATTAACTCCTATTATCTGCTGGAGTTCAATGGTCTGCAACAGCTCATAATATGTGTGGCCCTATGCTTCATATTACCCATTGTTATCAGCGGTTTGTCCTGTCCTGCTTTTCAGGATGGCTTCCTCTCATCCTCAAAACGTTTGGTGTGTGAGACGAAGCCTCCACGCAGCAAATTGATGCCATTAACCTCGGACTATTCAACATACATTTCCCGCGCGCATTTGAACGATGCCAAAAATCAATATCTGTATGCCGCAGGTACAAAATAAAATAACTCTCCATCACGAACCGCGGATGGAGAGGCACGAAGGCATGGGAGAAAGCGGCCACGTTGGTGGCAGACGACCGTGCGGCTCACTCGCACGGCCCCTGCAAGCTGCCCGCACATGCGGCAATAGAGGCACAAAGAAACGATAAACACAAAGACAAAGATCGCCCGTATAACCTTGAACAGACTGTTGGGGCAAAAGCTGTTAGCAAACGCCGATGAAAGCCGGCACGGAACGCGCAGCGGTGGGTACCAATGCTGATGTTTACACAAGGCGCCAGGTAATTATTTAAGGCTGAGTCGACCTAGATGAGGCCCAGGACCAACTTAGTTTATTTGTCACTGTTAATGGTGGTGAGCGAAAATCGCACTGCTCCCCACACACAGGCAAGACGCATACACCGGCACACAATCACACCAAGCTGTGCTTTAAACACTGCGCGTGCCCCAGCATCTCCGTGTCTTTATGCTTGTGTGTGTTACATCATAACTTATATATTATCTGCACCTCCGATTAGCGTGGTGGGCTACGTACGGTGCGAAGAAGTTCCACATATGAAACAATTAAAATAGGTTTTAGCCTTTCTGGCAATACAAACAGGTGTTAAGATGTTCAAACACCAAATAGAAACCTTTGCAAGGAATAACGTTCGCATTAACCACACGAACTTGTGGATAAACATGCAAACAAGCATCCTCTGATAACACTATGTAATAAATAAAAATGTTCCTGGTAGTCAGTGTTTATTTCGCCATTGCTTATGCATAAAAAGTATAGAGAATGGCTATTATTCCCCACAAACTTTGGTTTTGTGACCAGGACAGTGATATTTTGAAATTTACCGATTTTCAATGAGAAACGGGTGAATTGATGTCTTTTCTTTCAACGTAAAGTCATAAAAAACAACATATGAATCAAAATGTGCGTGTATTTATACTAAAGTAATACAAAAGTGACTGCAAAATATTTAGGAGTGAATAGTTTTTTCGAGATTTAAAATTATACTGTAAATCATATTCTTGGGTTTTTTCGGTAAAGTCACGTAGGTAAAAATAAATTAAATTAATAAAAGTAAAATTAAAATAAAAATCACGACGTTTCGGAGGCAACACAAGCTTCCGTCTTCAGGTGGAACCGTCACAGCACGCTTGCTGTATCAAGTAAATGAGAAATCCAAGAGATCCGACCCGTATATATACTGGTTGAGGGGAGGAGCCAGGACAGGCCCCCTTTATATTATTATGGTAAGTTGGTGCGGCTGAAACTACGCTAGTCTACATAACAAAGGACTGACCTTTGTTATGTAGACTGGCTGAGAGGGGGGGGGGGTGCCAGAGTTGTTAAAGTGCAACTGCTGCTAATGGGACCGAGCCCTGCCATGTAGATGGTTAAAGCAAAAAAGCAGGTCAGGAAGAAACAGCCTCCTGCTATGTTGCTTGGTGGGTAAACTTAAGCAGGAAACCAGCGTGTGAAAAGAAGCTAAACATGATAAAAACAAACTGGCTGTCTCTGAGTAAACTGTACAGTAACTAAAGAATAGTTGTCTGTCAAATAAGATGGTCCAAATATGTGTAGTTAAATCTTTTTTGCATGGTTAATAACATCTTTCCAATGATTACTCAGTTTGTACCCATCATCATGGTTGAAATTATGTCTGTGTTTGTATATTTGTATGGCTTCGTGTACAAACCTTGATGGTAGCCAGGAGGTTTGCAGAGCACCTTGGTCTCGGAAAAGACAATTCATGAGAGCCCACAGCGTTGTAGCAATGATCGGCAACGGCGGAAAAATCAGTTCAGCCGTGTTTCAGATCTGACTTGTGCTCGCGGACACGATCAGAGACATGACGTTTCGTTTCTCCAATGTAGCAATCACCACAACTGCAACGCAATTTGTAGACTCCAAGGTACTGTAAGTCAGGAACGACATCCTTCACAGATGGAATCAGATCACGGATTTTATGCACTGTACTGAATCGGACTTGGATCTTATGTTTGTTTAGAATTTTGGAGATCTTTTTGGTCACGCCTGCTATGTATGGCAACGTGATAGTTTTGATTGGAGTTTCATGTGGCTGTTTCTGTATGGTGGGAGAAACAGCTTGGCGGATGGTGCGGTCAGAGTATCCGTACATCTTGAGGGCCCGATGTACATGTCTTAATTCACTGGCCAGGTGGTGTTGGTCAGAAATGCCATGAGCTCTGTGGTATAGCGTTTTGATGAGAAAATTATTTTGAGATGGGTGGTGGTGGGAAATCAGGTTTCAAGTAGGAATCTGTGTGGGTGGCTTTCCTGTAGACAGAATGTCCCAAGGATCCGTCAGGTCTCCTCTCAAACAGAATACCTAACAATGGTAGTTTACCATCTTTCTCCACTTCCATGGTGAATCTGATGGATGGGTGTCTGGAATTGATGTGGTCAAGAAGTGGTTCAATGCTGGGAGGCCATGTGGCCAAATCACTTTCACGAATCAGTCCCAAAATGTAGTCTCCCATCATGTTCTCGTTAGACTGTCCTTGGTAGCAGCGTTCAAAGTCCAGTATATCCTGGTGGAAGCGCTCGCCTTGCTCCTCTGAATATGCTCCCATGTTTCCTTGAATTTATCAAGATGAGCATCAAGGATATGGACTTTGAGGGATATCCTACAGCCCATTGTGCCATA
>NW_024705552.1:0-34939 GCF_018977255.1 Callorhinchus milii | reverse complement strand
CATTTCTTCTTTATCGCAATTTTTCTGCTTCTCTCTATACTTTCTCTCTATTACAATCTTTCTCCTTCTGTTTATCAGGGAGACCTGAGTTCAATTCCAGGCAGAGGGCGAAACCTCGGGCAAGTTTCCTTACTCCACACAGAGCCTAATAATATTCCCTCCAAAAAACAAAACAATAAATTGGTCATTTTCAATCTACGACTGTTTGTGGGACATTGTTGTGTGCAATTGGCTGCCGCGTTCGCCCACAAATATGCAGTCAATTCACTTTACATTATGTTCTGTGAAGCGCTTTGGGACGTCCTCCCAACGTGAAAAGCGCTATATCAAATGCAAGGATTTTTATTATCACACTCTCTGCCTATTGAAATCTTTCTCCTCTCTGTCACACTTTCTCTCCTGTGCAATCTTTCTCCTTTTCTCTATCACAATCTTTCTCCTCTCTAATGCAATCCTTCTCCTCTCCATCATACTTTCTCTCTCTATTACAAACGTTGCCCTCTCTCTCACTCCTATCAGAATCGTTCGCCTTCTCTCTTCAACATTTTCCGCCTCTGTCGCACTTTCTGTGTATCACAATATTTCATTCTCGCCATTGCAATAATTCTCCTTTCTGAAACACTTTCTCTCTATCACAATTGCTCTCTCTATTGCAATCTTTCTCCTCTTTCACAGTTCCTCTCTATCGCAATCTCTCTCCTCTCTGTCAGAATCTTTGTTCACTCTATTACAGCCTTTTCCCTCTCTATCACACTTTCTCTCTATCGCAATCTTTCTCCTTCCTTCTAACACACTTTCTCTCTCTCAGAATCTTTCTCTTTCTCTCTCTGTTACAACCTTTTCCGTCTCTGTCACACGCTCTCTCTATTACAAGCTTTTCCCTCTCTATCAGAATCTTTCTCCTTACCACACTCTCTATTACAAACTTTCTCTCTCTCTTTCGCATACTTTCTCCTCTCCATCACAATCTTTCTTCTCTCTTTCCCTCTATTCCAAACTTTCTCCTCTCTATCACACTTTCTCTCTTGTGCAACCTTTCTCCTTTTCTCTATCACAATCCTTCTCCTCTAACACACTTTTACTCTCTAATACAATCTTTCTCCTCTCCAGCACACTTTGTCACTCTCTATTACAAACGTTGCCCTCTATCTCACTCCTATCAGCGTCATTTGCCTTCTCTCTATTACAAACTTTTCTGTCTCTGTCGGGCTTTGTCTATCACAATACTTCTCGCCATCGCAATGTTTCTCCTCCTTTCTAACACACTTTCTCTCTATCATATTTGCTCTCTGTATTACAAGCTTTTCCCTCTCAATCACACCTTTCTCCTTACCACACTCTCTTTATTGCAATCTTTCTCCTCTCACTCTTTCTCCTCTCTATTGTGATCACTATCCTCTCTATCAGAATCTTTGTCCTCTCTATTACAAACTTTTCCCTCTCTATCACACTTTCTCTCTGTCGCAATCTTTCTCCTCTCTTTCACTTTCTCTCTCTACATTCCAATCTTTCTCCTTCTTTCTAACACACTTTCTCTCCCTATCACACTTTCTCACTATCGTAATTTACCTCTGTATATTACAATATTTCTCTTCTTTATCACACTTTCTCTCTATCGCAAACTATCTTCTCTCTTTCACACTTTCCCTCTATTCCAAACTTTCTCTTCTCTATCACACTTTCTCTCTCTTAATCTCTGTCCTCTCTATCACTCTTTCCATTAGAATCTTTCTCCTCTCTATCACAACCTTTTCCGTTTCTGTCACACTTTCTCTCTCTATTACATACGTTTCCCTCTCTATCACTCTTTCTATCAGAAACTTTCTCCTTTCTGTTACACTTTCTCTCTATTGCAATCTTCTCTCTATCACACTTTCTCTGTGTTGCAATCTTTCTCCTCTCAATCAGTTTCTCTCTTTTGCAATCTTTCTGCTCTCTACCATACTTTGTCTCTCTATTCCAATCCTTCTGACACACTTTCTCTCTCTATCGCTCCTTCTCTCACCCAATTTTTCTCCTCTCTCACATATCTTCTTTATCGCAATTTTTCAGCTCTCTATTATACTTTCTCTCTCTATCACAATCTTTCCACTTCTTTCTAACACATTCTCTCTCTTTGAGAATCGTTCTCCATCACACTTTCTCTCTCTATTGCAATCTTTGCCCTCTCTATCACTCTATCAGAATCTTTCTCCTCTCTATTACAACCTTTTCCCTCTCTATCACACTTTCTCTCTATCGCAATCTTTCTTTCTCACTATTGCAATCTTTCTCCTCTTTCTCACTATTGCAATCTTTCTTTCTCACTTTTGCTATCTTTCTCCTCTTTCTCACTATTGCAATCTTTCTCTTTCTCACTATTGCAATCTTTCTCCTCTTTCTCACTATTGCAATCTTTCTCCTCTCTATCACACTTTCTATTGCAATCTTTCTCCTTCCCCGTCACTCTCTGTCTATTGCAATCTTTCTCCTTCTCCCTATCACTCTCTCTCTATTGCAATCTTTCTCCTCTGTCACACTTTCTCTCTGTCACACTTTCTCTCTCTCTACCGCATTCTTTCTCCTCTCTATCACACTTTCTCTCTATCGCAATCCATCAGAAACTTTCTGCTCTATTACAACCTTTTCTGTCTCTGTCACACTTTCTCTCTCTTACATACTTTTCCCTCTCTATCACTATCAGAATCGTTCTCCTTCTTTCTGTTACACTTACTCTCTATTGCAATCTTTCTCCACTCTATCATACTTTGTCTCTCTATTCCAAACCTTCTAACACACTCTCACTCTATCGCTCTCCTTTTCTCGCCCAATTTTCCTCCTCTCACATTTCTTCTTTATCACAATTTTTCTGCTCTCTATTACACTTTCTCTCTATCACAATCCTTCTACTTCTTTCTAACACACATTCTCTCTTTCAGATTCGTTCTCTTTCTATCACACTTTCTCTCTCTATTGCAATTTTTCTCCTCTCTATCCCACTTTCGTTCTTGTGCATTCNTTTTCCTTTTCTCTATCACAATTATTCTCCTCTCGATCACACTGTCACTCTCTAATGCAATCTTTCTCCTCTCCATCATACTTTGTCTCTCTCTATTACAAACGTTGCTCTCTCTCTCACTCCTATCAGAATCTTTCGCCTTCTCTCTATTACAACCTTTTCCGTCTCTGTTGCACTTTCTGTCTATCACAATACTTCTCATTCTCGCCATCGCAATGTTTCTCTTTCTTTCTATCACACTTGCTCTCGGTCACACTTGCTCTCGGTCACACTTGCTCTCGGTCACACTTGCTCTCGGTCACACTTGCTCTCGGTCACACTTGCTCTCGGTCACACTTGCTCTCGGTCACACTTGCTCTCTGTATTACAAGCTTTTCTCTCTCTATCACACTTTCTCTCTGTCAGAATATTTCTCCTTACCACTCTCTCTATTGCAATCTTTCTCTTTATCACACTTTCTCTCTATCACAATCTTTCTCACTGTTGCAATCTTTCTCCTTCTCCATATCACACTCTCTCTCTATTCAATCTTTCTCCTCTTTATCACACTTTCTCGCTCTATTCCAATCTTTCTTACACACTTTCTCTCTATTGTAATCTTCTCTCTTTCACACTTTCTCTTTATCACATTTTCTCTCCATTTTAATCTCCTCTCCATCACTCTTTCTATCAGAATCTTTCTCATCTCTATCACAACCTTTTACATCTCTGTCACACTTTCTCTCTCTATTACAAACTTTTCCCTCTCTGTCACTCTTTCTATCAGAATCTTTCTCCTTCTCTCTTTTACACTTTCTCTCTATTGCAATCTTTCTCCTCTCTATCAGTTTCCCTCTCTTGCAATCTTTCTGCTCTCTCTCACTCTTTCTCTCTGTCGCAGTTTTTCTCCTTTCTAACACACTTTCTCTCTCTATCAGAATCATTCTCTTTCTGGGTATCACACATTCTCTCTCCATTACAATCTTTCTTTCTCTATCACAATCTTTCTCCTCCTATCACGCTTTCTATCTATCGCAATATTTCTCCTCTCTATCACACTTTCTCTTTATCGCAATCTTTCTCCTCTCTATCACACTTACTCTTTTGTGCAACCTTTCTCCTTTCCTCTATCACAATCTTTCTCCTCTCTATCACACTTTTACTCTCTAATGCAATCTTTCTCCTTCTCTCCATCATACTTTGTCTCTCTCTATTACAAGCGTTGCCCTCTATCTCACTCCTATCAGCATCTTTCGCCTTCTCTCTATTACCTTTTCTGTCTCTGTCGCACTTTCTGTCTATCACAATATTTCTCATTCTCACCATCGCAATGTCTCCTTCTTTCTAACACAGTTTCTCTCAATCACATTTGCTCTCCATAACAACCTTTTCCCTCTCTATCAGAATATTTGTCCTTACCCCACTCTCTCACTATTACAATCTTTGTCCTCTCTATTGCGATCACTGTACTCTCTATCACACTTTCTCTCTATCGTGATCTTTCTCCTCTTTCACTTTCTCTCTCTGCATTACAATCTTTCTCCTTTTTTCTAACACATTTTCTCTGCCTATCACACTTTGTCTCTATTGTGATCTTTCTCCTCTCTGTCAGTTGCTCTCTATTGCAATCTTTCTGCTCTCTATCACACGTTCTCTCTATTGCAATCTTTCTCCTCTTCATCAGACTTTCTCTCTCTCTATTCCAATCCTTCTAACCCACTTTCTCTCTCTATCGCTCTCCTTCTCTCACCCAATTTTCCACCTCTCTCACATTTCTTCTTTATCACAATCTTTCTCCTTCTTTGACACACTTTGTCTCTCTATCAGATTCGTTCTCTTTCTCTATCACACTTTCTATTGCAATCTTTCTGCTTCTCTGCATCACATTTTCTATTGCAATCTTTTTCTTTCTCTCTATCGCAATCTTTCTCCTTCTGTATCCCAATTTTCCTCCTCTCACATTTCCTTTCTTTTGCAACCTTTTTCCTTCTCTGTCACAATTGCTCTGTATCTGTTGCAACCTTTCTCCTTTTCCCTTTCAAACTTTCTCTCCCTCTATCAGAATCTCTCTCTTTCTATCGCACTGTCTCTCTCTAATGCAATCTTTCTGCTCTCTATCGTACTTTGTCTCTCTATTCGAATCTTTCTCCTTTCTAACACTTTCTCTATGACACTTGCTCTCTCTATTACAACCTTTTCCCTCTCTATCACACTTTCTCTCTGTCAGAATCTTTCTCCTTACCACACTCTCTCTATTCCAATCTTTGTCCTCTCTTTCACTTTCTCTCCCACTCTTTCAATCTTTCTCCTTTCGATTACAATCTGTCTCCTCTCTATCACACTTTCTCTCTGTCACAATTCTTCTCTCTATCACTTTCTCTCTATTGCAATCTTTCTCCTCTCTGATACTTTGCCTCTCTCTATTCCAATCTTTCTAACACACTTTCTCTATCGCAAAGCTTCTCCTCTCTTTCACACTTTCTCTCTCTATTCCAATCTTTCTGACACACTATCTCTCTCTCACAACCTTTCTCGTTTTGTCTATCACACTTTCTGTCTATTACACCTTCTCTCTATTGCAATCTCTCTGCGCTCTATCACAATCTTTCTTCTCAATCACACTTTCTCTCTATTTTAATCTCTTTCCTCTCTGTTACAACCTTTTCCGTCTCTGTCACACTTTCTCTGTTACAAACTTTTCCCTCTCTTTCACTCTTTCTATCAGAATGTTTCTCCATCATTCTATTGCAATCTTTCTGTTCTCCATCATACTTTGTGTCTCTCTATTCCAATCCTTCTAACACACTTTCTCTATCGCTCTCCTCTCTCACATTTCTTCTTTATCGCAATTTTTCTGCTTCTCTCTATACTTTCTCTCTATTACAATCTTTCTCCTTCTGTTTACCAGTGAGACCCGAGTTCAATTCCAGGCAGAGGGTGAAACCTCGGGCAAGTTTCCTTACTCCACACAGAGCCTAATAATATTCCCTCCAAAAAACAAAACAATAAATTGGTCATTTTCAATCTACGACTGTTTGTGGGACATTGCTGTGCGCAATTGGCTGCCGCGTTCGCCCACAAATATGCAGTCAATTCACTTTACATTATGTTCTGTGAAGCGCTTTGGGACGTCCTCCCAACGTGAAAAGCGCTATATCAAATGCAAGGATTTTTATTATCACACTCTCTGCCTATTGAAATCTTTCTCCTCTCTGTCACACTTTCTCTCCTGTGCAATCTTTCTCCTTTTCTCTATCACAAACTTTCTCCTCTCTAATGCAATCCTTCTCCTTCTCTCCATCATACTTTCTCTCTCTATTACAAACGTTGCCCTCTCTCTCACTCCTATCAGAATCGTTCGCCTTCTCTTTACAACATTTTCCGCCTCTGTCGCACTTTCTGTGTATCACAATATTTCATTCTCGCCATTGCAATAATTCTCCTTTCTGAAACACTTTCTCTCTATCACAATTGCTCTCTCTATTGCAATCTTTCTCCTCTTTCACAGTTCCTCTCTATCGCAATCTCTCTCCTCTCTATCAGAATCTTTGTTCACTCTATTACAGCCTTTTCCCTCTCTATCACACTTTCTCTCTATCGCAATCTTTCTCGTTCCTTCTAACACACTTTCTCTCTCTCAGAATCTTTCTTTCTCTCTCTGTTACAATCTTTTCCGTCTCTGTCACACGCTCTCTCTATTACAAGCTTTCTCCTCTCTATCAGAATCTTTCTCCTTACCACACTCTCTATTACAAACTTTCTCTCTCTCTTTCGCATACTTTCTCCTCTCCATCACAATCTTTCTTCTCTCTTTCCCTCTATTCCAAACTTTCTCCTCTCTATCACACTTTCTCTCTTGTGCAACCTTTCTCCTTTTCTCTATCACAATCCTTCTCCTCTTACACACTTTTACTCTCTAATACAATCTTTCTCCTCTCCAGCACACTTTGTCACTCTCTATTACAAACGTTGCCCTCTATCTCACTCCTATCAGCGTCATTTGCCTTCTCTCTATTACAAACTTTTTTGTCTCTGTCGGGCTTTGTCTATCACAATACTTCTCGCCATCGCAATGTTTCTCCTCCTTTCTAACACACTTTCTCTATCATATTTGCTCTCTGTATTACAAGCTTTTCCCTCTCAATCACACCTTTCTCCTTACCACACTCTCTCTTTATTGCAATCTTTCTCCTCTCACTCTTTCTCCTCTCTATTGTGATCACTATCCTCTCTATCAGAATCTTTGTCCTCTCTATTGCAAACTTTTCCCTCTCTATCACACTTTCTCTCTGTCGCAATCTTTCTCCTCTCTTTCACTTTCTCTCTCTACATTCCAATCTTTCTCCTTCTTTCTAACACACTTTCTCTCCCTATCACACTTTCTCACTATCGTAATTTACCTCTGTATATTACAATATTTCTCTTCTTTATCACACTTTCTATCGCAAACTATCTTCTCGCTTTCACACTTTCCCTCTAATCCAAACTTTCTCTTCTCTATCACACTTTCTCTCTCTTAATCTCTGTCCTCTCTATCAATCTTTCCATTAGAATCTTTCTCCTCTCTATCACAACCGTTTCTGTCACACTTTCTCTCTCTATTACATACGTTTCCCTCTCTATCACTCTTTCTATCAGAAACTTTCTCCTTTCTGTTACACTTTCTCTCTATTGCAATCTTCTCTCTATCACACTTTCTCTGTGTTGCAATCTTTCTCCTCTCAATCAGTTTCTCTCTTTTGCAATCTTTCTGCTCTCTACCATACTTTGTCTCTCTATTCCAATCCTTCTGACACACTTTCTCTCTCTATCGCTCCTTCTCTCACCCAATTTTTCTCCTCTCTCACATATCTTCTTTATCGCAATTTTTCAGCTCTCTATTATACTCTCTCTCTATCACAATCTTTCCACTTCTTTCTAACACATTCTCTCTCTTTCAGAATCGTTCTCCATCACACTTTCTCTCTCTATTGCAATCTTTGCCCTCTCTATCACTCTATCAGAATCTTTCTCCTCTCTATTACAACCTTTTCCCTCTCTATCACACTTTCTCTCTATCGCAATCTTTCTCTTTCTCACTATTGCAATCTTTCTCCTCTTTCTCACTATTGCAATCTTTCTCCTCTCTATCACTCTTTCTCACTATTGCAATCTTTCTCCTCTCTATCACACTTTCTATTGCAATCTTTCTCCTTCCCCGTATCACTCTCTCTCTATTGCAATCTTTCTCCTCTGTCACACTTTCTCTCTGTCACACTTTCTCTCTCTCTACTGCATTCTTTCTCCTCTCTATCACACTTTCTCTCTATCACAATCTTTCTTCTCTCTTTCACACTTTCCCTCTCTATTCCAAACTTTCTCTTCTCTATCACACTTTCTATTTTAATCTCTCTCTATCACGGTTCCCATCAGAAACTTTTTCCTCTATTACAACCTTTTCTGTCTCTGTCACAATTTCTCTCTCTTACATACTTTTCCCTCTCTATCACTCTATCAGAATCGTTCTCCTTCTTTCTGTTACACTTACTCTCTATTGCAATCTTTCTCCTCTCTGTCACTATCTCTCTATTGCAATCTTTCTCCACTCTATCATACTTTCTCTCTCTATTCCAAACCTTCTAACACACTCTCACTCTATCGCTCTCCTTTTCTCGCCCAATTTTCCTCCTCTCACATTTCTTCTTTGTCACAATTTTTGTGCTCTCTATTACACTTTCTCTCTATCACAATCCTTCTACTTCTTTCTAACACACATTCTCTCTTTCAGATTCGTTCTCTTTCTATCACACTTTCTCTCTCTATTGCAATTTTTCTCCTCTCTATCCCACTTTCGTTCTTGTGCATTCTTTTTCCTTTTCTCTATCACAATTATTCTCCTCTCGATCACACTGTCACTCTCTAATGCAATCTTTCTCCTCTCCATCATACTTTGTCTCTCTCTATTACAAACGTTGCCCTCTCTCTCACTCCTATCAGAATCGTTCGCCTTCTCTCTACAACATTTTCCGCCTCTGTCGCACTTTCTGTGTATCACAATATTTCATTCTCGCCATTGCAATAATTCTCCTTTCTGAAACACTTTCTCTCTATCACAATTGCTCTCTCTATTGCAATCTTTCTCCTCTTTCACAGTTCCTCTCTATCGCAATCTCTCTCCTCTCTGTCAGAATCTTTGTTCACTCTATTACAGCCTTTTCCCTCTCTATCACACTTTCTCTTTCTCTCTATTGCAATCTTTCTCCTCTTTCTCACTATTGCAATCTTTCTCCTCTCTATCACACTTTCTATTGCCATCTTTCTCCTTCTCCCTATCACTCTCTCTCTATTACATTCTTTCTCTTCTCTGTCACACTTTCTTTCTATTTTAATCTATCTCCTCTCTATGACTCTTTCTATCAGAATATTTCTGCTCTCTATTACACTTATTCTCTATTGTAATCTTTCTCCTCTCTATCATACTTTGTCTCTCTATTACAAATGTTGTAATATATATTACAAACTTTTCCCTCTCTATCAATCTTTCTATCAGAATCTTTCTCCTCTATTACACTTTCTCTCTATTGCAATCTTTCTCCTCTCCATCACACTCTCTGCATATTGCAATGTTTCTCCTTCTTTCTCACACTTTCTCTCTCTCTATTCCAATCTTTCTCACACACTTTCTCTCTATTGCAATCTTTCTTCTCTCTATCACACTTTGTCTCTCTCTATTCCAATCCTTCTAACACACACTCTCTCTCTATCGCTCTCCTTCTATCGCCCAATTTTCCTCCTCTCTCATTTCTTCTTAATCACAATTTTTTTGCTTCTCTTTATTATACATTCTCTCTGTCACAATCTTTCCCCTTCTTTCTAATACTTTCTCTCTCTATCAGAATCGTTCTCTTTCTCTCTCGCACTTTCTCTCTCTGTTACAACCTTTTCTGTCTATGTCACACTTTCTCTGTCAGAATATTTCTCCTCTGTCAAACTTTCTCTCTGTCACACTTTCTCTGTTACAAACTTTTCCCTCTCTATCACTCTTTCTATCAGAATGTTTCTGCTTCTCTCAATCACACTTTCTCTCTATTGCAATCTTTCTCCTTCTCTCCATCACACTCTCTGTATATTGCAATGTTTCTCCTTCTCTCTCACACTTTCTCTATTCCAATCTTTCTCACACACTTTCTCTCTATCACATTCTTCGCTCTATCACACTTTCTCTTCATCACAATCGTTCTTCTCTTTTTCACACTTTCCCTCTCTATTCCAAACTTTCTCTTGTCTGTCACACTTTCTCTCTGTTTTAATATCTCTCCTCTCTATCTCTCTTTCTATCGGAATCTTTCTCCTCTCTATTACACTTTCTCTCTATTGCAATCTTTCTCCTCTCAATCACACTTTCTCTCTATTGCAATTTCTCTCAATTGCAATCTTTCTCCTTTCTATCACACTTTGTCTCTCTCTATTCCAGTCCTAACACTCTCTCTATCGCTCTCCTGTCGCCCAATTTTCCTCCTCTCTCACATTTCGTCTTTATCGCAATTTTTCTGCTTCTCTCTATTATACGTTCTCTCTCTCTCTCTCTATCACAATCTTTCTCCTTCTTTCTAACACACTTTCTCTCTCTATCAGAATCGTTCTGTATCACACTTTCACTGTCTAATGTAATCTTTCTCCTCTCCATCATACTTTGTATCTCTCTATTACAAACGTTGTCCTCTCTCTCTCACTCCTATCAGAATCTTTGGCCTTCTCTCTATTACAACCTTTTCCGTCTCTGTCGCACTTTCTGTGTATCACAATATTTCTCCTTCTCACCATCGCAATGTTTCTCCTTCTTTCTAACACATTTTCTCTCTAAGACATTTGCTCTCTCTATTACAAGCATTTCCCTCTCTATCACTTTCTCTCTATCGCAATCTTCCTCCTCTCTTTCACACTTTCTCTCTCTGCATTCCAATCTTTGTCCTTCTTTCTAACAAACTTTCTCTTCTTTATCACACTTTCTCCCTATCGCAATCTTTCTCTTTTTCACTATTGCAATCTTTCTCCTTCTCTGTCATACCCTCCGTCTATTGCAATCTTTCTCCTTCTCTATCACACTCTCTCTCTATTCAATCTTTCTCCTTCTCTATCACACTCTCTCTATTGCAATCTTTCTCCTCTCTATCACACTTTCTCTCTCTATTCCAATCTTTCTAACACACTTTCTCTCTATCGTATTATTTCTCCTCTCTATTGCAATCTTTCTTGTCTCTTTCACACTTTCCCTCTCTATTCCAGACTTTCTCTTCTCTATCACACTTTCTCTTTATTTTCATCTCTCTCCTCTCCATCACTCTTTCTATCAGAATCTTTCTCCTCTCTATTACAACTTTTTTCATCTCTGTCACACTCTCTATTAGAACATTTCTCCTCTCTGTCACACTTTCTCTCACTATTACAAACTTTTCCCTCTCTGTCACTCTTTCTATCAGAATCTTTCTCTTTTACACTTTCTCTCTGTCGCAATCTTTCTCCTTTTCTCTATCACACTTTCACTCTCTAATGCAATCTTTCTCCTTCTCTCCATCATACTTTGTCTCTCTGTATCACAAACGTTGTCCTCTCTCTCACTGGTTTTATAATCTTTCACCTTCTCTATTACAACCTTTTCCGTCTCTATCTCACTTTCTGTCTATCACAATATTTCTCATTCTCACCATCGCAATGTTTCTCCTTTTTTCTAACACACTTTCTCTCTATGGACTATGGGAACTCTCTCCTCGCGGCCTTCCCGCCAACTCCCTCCACACTGCAGGTCATTCAGAACTCTGCAGCTCGTGTACTGTCCCGCACCAGACACCGCGACCACATCACTCCCACCCTCACCCTCACCCTCGCCCTCACCCTCGCCCTCGCCCTCGCCTTCACCCTCACCCTCACTCCCACCCTCGCTCGCCTCCACTGGCTCCCCATCCCCCAGAGGATTGATTTCAAGATCCTCATCCTCACCTACAAGGCCATTCACGGCCTCGCTCCCTCCTACCTCTCCGACCTACTATCCCCCACGTACCTGCCCGTACCCTCCGTTCCTCCGGCTCCGGTCTGCTCCACGTCCCCCGCCCCAACCGCCCTACCATCGGTGGTCGGGCCTTCAGCCTCTCAGCCCCGAGGCTCTGGAACTCCATCCCCCAGTGCCTTCGCCGCTTCCTCCCTTTCCTCCTTCAAGGCCGGTCTCAAAACCTTTCTCTTTGACCGAGCCTTCAGCTCCCCTCTCGACTCTCTACCCCCTCCTCGCTCCCTCCCCTCACCCTGACCATTTCCCCCCTCCTCGTCCCTCCCTTCCCTTCCCTCACCCTGACCATTTCCCCACTCCTCGCTCCCTCCCTTCCCTCCCCTCACCCTGACCATTTCCCCCCAATGCTCGGGTCATGACCCAACTGTGCAGCGCCTTGGGACGTCCTCCTGACGTGAAACGCGCTTTATAAATGGAATATTGTTGTTGTTGTTGTATCACATTTGCTCTCTCTATTAAAACCTTTTCCCTCTATCAGAATCATTCTCCTTACCACACACTCTCTCTATTACAATCATTCTCCTCTCTATCACTCCTCTCAATTGCAATCACTGTCCTCTCTATCAGAATCTTTGTCCTCTCTATTACAACCTTTTCCCTCTCTGTCACACTTTCGCTCTATCACGATCTTTCTCCTCTCTTTCACACTTTCTCTCTCTGCATGACAATCTTTCTCCTTTCTAACACACTTTCTCTACCTATCACACTTTGTCTCTATTGCAATCTTTCTCCTCTCTGTCACACTCTCTCTCTATTGCAATCTTATCTCTATCACACTTTGTCTCTCTATTCCAATCCTTCTAACACACACTCTCTCTCTATCGCTCTCCTTCTGTCGCCCAATTTTCCTCCCCTCTCACATTTCTTCTTTATTGCAATTTTTCTGCTTCTCTCTATTATACTTTCTCTCTCTATCACAATCAGAGTCATTCACTTTCTCTCTATCACAATCTTTCTCCTCTCTATCACACTTTCACTGTCTAATGCAACCTTTCTCCTTCTCTCCATCATACTTCGTCTCTCTCTATTACAAACGTTGTCCGCTCTCACTCCTATCAGAATCTTTCACCTTCTCTCTATTACAACCTTTTCCGTCTCTGTCGCACTTTCTGTGTATCACAATATTTCTCCTTCTCGCCATTGCAGTGTTTCTCCTTCTTTCTAACACACTTTCTCTCTATCACATTTGCTCTCTATTACAAGCTTTTCCCTCTCTATCACATTTTGTCTCTATCAGAATGTTTCTCCTTACCGCACGCTCTCTACTGCAATCTTTCTCCTCTCTATCAAACTTTCTCTCTATCGCAATCTTTCTCCTTCTCTTTCACACTTTCTCTACATTCCAATCTTTCTCCTTCTTTCTAACACTTTCTCTCCCTCTCACACTTTCTCACTCTATCGTACTTTACCTCTGTGTATTACAATCTTTCTCCTCTTTATCATACTTTCTCTCTGTCGCAATCTTTCTCACTATTGCAATCTTTCTCCTCTCTATCACACTTTCTCTCTATTGCAATCTTTCTACTTCTCTCTATCGCACTTTCTCTCTCTCTATTCCAATCTTTCTAACACACTTCATCGCATTCTTTCTCCTTCTCTCTATCACACTCTCTCTAACACAATCTTTCTCCTTCTCTCTTTCACAGTTTGTCTTTTTCTATTACAATCTTTTTCCTTCTTTCTAACACACTTTCTCTCTCTATCAGAATCGTTCTCTTTCTCTCTATCACACTTTCTCTCTCTCTATTACAATTTTTGCCCTCTCTATCACTCTTTCTATCAGAATCTTTCTCCTCTCTATTACAACCTTTTCCGTCACTGTCACTTTTCTCTATCAGAATATTTCTCCTCTCCGTCACACTTTCTCCCCATCACACTTTCTCTGTTACAAACTTTCCCTCTCTATCACTCTTTCTATCAGAATCTTTCTCCTCTATCCCACTTTCTCTCTATCGCAATCCTTCTCCTCTGTATCACACTTTCTCTCTTCTCTATTCCAATCTTTGACACACTTTCTATTACAATCTTTCTCCTCTCTATCAAACTTTCTATCTCTCTATTCCAATTCTTCTAACACACTTTCTCTCTCTATCGCTCCTTCTCTCGCCCAATTTTCTCCTCTCACATTTCTTCTTTATCACAATTTTTCTGCTTCTCTATTATACTTTCTCTCTCTCTATCACAATCTTTCTCATTCTTTCTAACACACTTTCTCTTTCAGAATCGTTCTCTTTCTCTCTATCACTGTTTCTGTCAGAATTTCTCTCTATCACAAACTTTTCCGTCTCTGTCACACTTTCTATCAGAATCTTTGTCCTCTCTATCACACTTGCTCTCTCTATTACAAGCTTTTCCCTCTCTATCACACTTTCTCTCTATCAAAATCTTTCTGCTTTTCACTCTCTATTGCAATCCTTCTCCTCTATCAAACTTTCTCTCTATCGCAATCTTCCTCCTCTTTCACACTTTCTCTCTCTGCATTCCAACCTTTCTCCTTCTTTCTAATACACTTTCTCTCCCTTTCACACTTTCTCACTATCTTACTTTGCCTCTGTATATTACAATCTTTCTCCTCTTTATCACACTTTCTGTCGCAATCTTTCTCACTATTGCAATCTTTCTCCTCTATCACACTCTATTGCCGTCTTTCTCCTTCTCTGTCACACTTTCTCTTTCTAACACACTTTATCACATTCTTTCTCCTTCTCTCTATTGTAATCTTTCTCCTCTATCATACTCTGTTCCTCTATCACACTTTCTCTCTATTGCAATCTTTCTCCTCTGTCACAATCTCTGTCTCATGCCATCTTTCTCCTCTATCACACTCTCTCTATTGCAATAATTCTCCTTCTCTCTATCACGCTCTCTCTATTGCAATCTTTCTCCTCTATCACACTCTCTCTATTGCAATAATTCTCCTTCTCTCTATCACGCTCTCTCTATTGCAATCTTTCTCCTCTATCACACTCTCTCTCTCTATTCCAATCTTTCTAACACACTTCATCGCATTCTTTCTGCTTCTCTCTATTGTAATCTCTCCTTCTCTCTTTCACACTTTCTCTCTAACACAATCTTTCTCCTCTTTCACAGTTTGTCTATTACAATCTTTTTCCTTCTTTCTAACACACTTTCTCCTTCGATCAGAATTTCTCTCCCTCTCTCTATCAAACTTTCTCTCTATTGCAATCTTTATCCTCTCTATCGTATGTTCTCTCTTAAAATCTTTATCCTTCTTTCTAATACACTTTCTCTCTCATCAGAATCTTTCTCCTCTCTATCACACTTTCACTCTCTAACGCCATCTTTCTCCATCATACTTTGTCTCTCTCTCTATTACAAACGTTGCCCTCTCACTCACTCCTATCAGAATCTTTCACCTTCTCTCTATTACAACCTTTTCCGTCTCTGTCGCACTTTCTCTGTATCAGAATATTTCTCCTCTGTCACACTTTCTCTCTGTCACTCTTTCTCTCTGTTACAAACATTTCCCTCTCTATCACTCTTTCTATCAGAGTCTTTCTCCTTCTCTCAATCACAGTTTCTCTCTATTGCAATCTTTCTCCTCTCTATCACAATTTCTCTCTATTTTAATCTCTATCCTTTCTATCACTCTTTCTATCAGAATCTTTCTCCTCTCTATCACACTTTCTCTCTATCACAATCTTTCTCCTTCTGTCTTTCACACTTTCTCTCTATCAGAATATTTCTCCTCTGTCAAACCTTCTCTCCGTCACACTTTCTCTTTCTATTACAAAGTTTTCCCTCTATCTCTCTTTCTATCAAAATCTTTCTCCTTCTCTCTATTACACTTGGTCTCTATTGCAATTTTTCTCCTTCTCTCAATCAGTTTCTCTCTATTGCAATCTTTCTCTTCTCTATGGCACTTTCTCCATATTTTAATCTTTCTCCACTCTATCACTCTCTCTATCAGAATCTTTCTCCTCTCTATTACACTTTCTCTCTATCACAATCTTTCTTCTCCCTTTCACACTTTCCTTCTCTATTCCAAACTTTCTCTATTGCACTTTCTCTCCATCACAAACTTTTCCCTCTCTATCACTCTTTCTATCAGAATGTTTTTCCTTCTCTCTATCACACTCTCTCTCTATCACAATCTTTCTCCTTCTGTCTTTCACTTTCTCTCTCTGCCTTCCATTCTTTCTCCTACTTTCTAACACTTTCTCTCTATCACACGTTCTCTCTATCACACTTTCACTCTCTAATGCAATCTTTCTCCTTCTCTCCATCATACTTTGTCTCTCTCTATTACAAACATTGCCCTCTCTCACTCCTATCAGAATCTTTCACTTTCTCTCTATTACAACCTTTTCTCTGTCACACTGTCTCTCTAACACAATCTTTCTCCTGCTCTCTTTCAGTTTGTCTTTTTCTATGACAATCTTTCTCCTTCTTTCTAACACACTTTCTCTCTCTATATCAAACTTTCTTCCATTGTAATCTTTATCCTCTCTATCGTACGTTGTCTCTCTATTAAAATCTTTATCCTTCTTTCTAACACACTTTCTCTCTCCATTGGAATATTTCTCCTCTCTATTGCAATCTTTCTCCTTTTCTCTATCACACTCTCTCTCTATTGCAATCTTTCTCACTCTCTCTATTCCAATCTTTCTCCTTCTCTCTATCACACTTTCTCTCTATTCCAATTTTTCTAACACTTTCTATCGCACTCGTTCTCCTCTCCATCACTTTCTCTCTAGCACAATCTTTCTTCACACTTCCCTCTATTCCAAACTTTCTCTTCTCTTTCGCACTTTCTCTCTATTTAATATCGCTGCTCTCTTTCACTCTTTCTATCAGAATCTTTCTCCTCTCTATTACAACCTTTTCCGTCTCTGTCACACCTTCTCTCCATCACACCTCTCTTCGGGAAAAGTGGAGTCCTGTAGCTCAGTGGTTAGAGCACTCGCTTTGCAAGTGAGAGACCTGAGTTCAATTCCAGGCAGAGGGCCAAACCTCGGGCAAGTTTCCTTACTCCACACAGAGCCTAATAATAGTCCCTCCAAAACCAAAAACAATAATAAATTGGTCAATCTACGACTGTTTGTGCGACATTGCTGTGCGCAATTGGCTGCCGCGTTCGCCCACAAATATACAGTCAATTCACTTTACAGTGTGTTCTGTGAAGCGCTTTGGGACGTCCTCCCGACGTGAAAAGCGCTATATCAAATGCCAGGATTATTATTATTATTATTATTATCACACTTTCTCTCTCTGTTAAATATTAGCCCTTTCTATCAGAATCTTTCTCCTCTCTATCACAACCTTTTCCGTCTCTATCACACTTTCTCTCTATTACAATCTTTCTCCTCTCTATCACACTTTCTGTGTTGCAGTCTTTCTCCTCTCTTTCACACTCTCTATTGCAAACTTTCTCGTTCCCTCTATCAAACTTTCTCAATATCACAATCTTTCTTCCCTCTTTCACACTTTCCCTCTCTATTCCAAACTTTCTCTTTATCACACTTTCTCTCTATTTTAATCTCTCTCCGCTCTATCACTCTTTCTATCAGAATCTTTCTCCTCTCTATCACAGTCTCTCTCTATTGCAATCTTTCTCCTCTCCAACACTTTCTCTCTCTATCGCTCTCCTTCTGTCGCCCAACTTTCCTCCTCTCACATTTCGTCTTTATCTAATTTTTCTGCTTCTCTGTTACACTTTATCTCTCTCTATCACAAGCGTTCTCCTTCTCTCTATCACGCTTTCTCTCTCTATTAAATCTTCTCTATCACTCTTTGTACCAGAATCTTTCTCTTCTCTATTACACTTTCTCTCCATTACAAACTTTTCCCTCTCTATCACTCTTTCTATCAGAATGTTTCTCCTCTCTATCACACTCTCTCTCTATCACAGTCTTTCTCCTTCTGTCTTTCACTTTCTCTCTCTGCCTTCCAATCTTTCTCCTCCTTTCTAACACTTTCTCTCTGTCAGAATCTTTCTCCTCTCTATCACACTTTCACTCTCTAATGCAATCTTTCTCCTTCTCTCCATCATACTTTGTCTTTCTGTATTACAAACGTTGCCCTCTCTCTCACTCCTATCAGAATCTTTCACCTCTCTATTACAACCTTTTCCCTCTGTCACACTTTCTCTCTAACACAATCTTTCTCCTCTCTTTCACAGTTTGTCTTTTTCTATGACAATCTTTCTCCTTCTTTCTAACACACTTTCTCTCTCTATCAGAATTTCTCTCCATCTCTATCAAACTTTCTCTCTATTGTAATCTTTATCCTCTCTATCGTACGTTGTCTCTCTATTAAAATCTTTATCCTTCTTTCTAACGCACTTTCTCTCTCCATTAGAATATTTCTCCTCTCTATTGCAATCTCTCCTCTCTATCACACTCTCTCTATCGCAATCTTTCTCCTCTCTCACACTTTCTGTGTTGCAGTCTTTCTCCTCTCTATCACACTCTATTGCAAACTTTCTCGTTCCCTCTATCAAAGTTTCTCACTATCACAATCTTTCTTCTCTCTTTCACACTTTCCCTCTATTCAAAGCTTTCTCTTCTCTCTCACTTCCTCTTTATTTTCATCTCTTCTCTATATCACTCTTTCTATCAGAATCTTTCTCCTCTCTATTACTTTCTCTCTCTATTCCAATCCTTCTAACACTCTCTCTATCGCTCTCCTTCTGTCGCCCAATTTTCCTCCTCTCTCTCTCATTTCTTTAACACAATTTTTGTCTTTCACTTTCTCTCTCTGCCTTCCAATCTTTCTCCTCCTTTCTAACACTTTCTTTCTATCGCAATCTTTCTTCTCTCTATATCACACGGTCTCTCTATCAGAATCTTTCTCCTCTCTATCACACTTTCACTCTCTAATGCAATCTTTCTCCTTCTCTCCATCATACTTTGTCTTTCTCTATTACAAACGTTGCCCTCTCTCTCACTCCTATCAGAATCTTTCACCTTCTCTCTATTACAACCTTTTCCCTCTCTGTCACACTTTCTCTCTAACACAATCTTTCTCCTTCTCTCTTTCACAGTTTGTCTTTTTCTATGACAATCTTTCTCCTTCTTTCTAACACACTTTCTCTCTCTATCAGAATTTCTCTCCATCTCTATCAAACTTTCTCTCTATTGTAATCTTTATCCTCTCTATCGTACGTTGTCTCTCTATTAATATCTTTATCCTTCTTTCTAACGCACTTTCTCTCTCCATTAGAATATTTCTCCTCTCTATTGCAATCTCTCCTCTCTATCACACTCTCTCTATCACACTTTCTGTGTTGCAGTCTTTCTCCTCTCTATCACACTCTATTGCAAACTTTCTCGTTCCCTCTATCAAAGTTTCTCACTATCACAATCTTTCTTCTCTCTTTCACACTTTCCCTCTATTCAAAGCTTTCTCTTCTCTCTCACTTTCTCTTTATTTTCATCTCTTCTCTATATCACTCTTTCTATCAGAATCTTTCTCCTCTCTATTACACTTTCTCTCTCTATTCCAATCCTTCTAACACTCTCTCTATCGCTCTCCTTGTCTTTCTCTGTTACAAACGTTGCCCTCTCTCACTCCTATCAGAATCTTTCGCCTTCTCTCTATTACAACATTTTCCATCTGTGTCGCACTTTCTGTCTATCACAATATTTCTCCTTCTCGCCATCGCAATGTTTCTCCTTTCTAACCCACTTTCTCTCTATCACACTTGCTCTCTATTACAATCTTTTCCCTCTCCATCATACTTCCTCTCTATCGCCATCTTTCTCCTCTTTATTGCGATCACTCCTCTCTATCAGAATCTTTGTCCTCTATATTACAACCTTTTCCCTCTATCCCACATTCTCTCTATTGCAATCTTTCTCCTTCTTTCTAACACACTTTCTCTCCCTCTCACTTTCTCACTCTATCGAACTTTGCCTCTGTATATTAATCTTTCTCCTCTTTATCACACTTTCTGTCGCAATCTTTCTCACTATTGCAATCTTTCTCCTCTATCACACTCTATTGCCGTCTTTCTCCTTCTCTGTCACACTTTCTCTTTCTAACACACTTTATCACATTCTTTCTCCTTCTCTCTATTGTAATCTTTCTCCTCTATCATACTCTGTTCCTCTATCACACTTTCTCTCTATTGCAATCTTTCTCCTCTGTCACAATCTCTGTCTCATGCCATCTTTCTCCTCTATCACACTCTCTCTATTGCAATAATTCTCCTTCTCTCTCTCACGCTCTCTCTATTGCAATCTTTCTCCTCTATCACACTCTCTCTATTGCAATAATTCTCCTTCTCTCTATCACGCTCTCTCTATCGCAATCTTTCTCTTTCTCACGATTGCAATCTTTCTCCTTCCGTCTATTGCAATTTTTTTCCTTTTTCACTTTCTCTCTCTCTATTCCAAACTTTCTCCTACTTTCTAACACTTTCTTTCCCTCTCACACTTTCTCACTCTATCGTACTTTACCTCTGTATATTACAATCTTTCTCCTTTATCACACTTTCTATCGCAATCTTTCTCACTATTGCAATCTTTCTCCTTCTCTCCATCACAATCTTTCTTCTCTCTTTCTCTCTCCATTCCAAACTTTTATTCTCTATTACACTTTCTCTCTATTTTCATCGCTCTCCTCTCTATGACTCTCTATCAGAATCTTTCTCCTCTCTATTACAAACTTTTCCCTCTCTATCAATCGTTGTATCAGAATCTTTCTCCTCTATTACTTTCTCTCTATTGCAATCTTTCTCCTCTCTATCACACTTTGTCTCTCTCTATTCCAATCCTTCTAACACTCTCTCGCTCTCCTTCTGTCGCCCAATTTTCCTCCTCTCTCTCTCATTTCTTCTTTATCACAATTTTTCTGCTTCTCTGTATTATACTTTCTCTCTCCATCAGAATCGTTTTCTTTCTCTCACACTTTCTCTCTCTATTACAACCTTTTCCGTCTATATCACTTTCTCTCTATCACACTTTCTCTCTAACACAATCTTTCTACTTCTCTCTTTCACAGTTTGTCTTTTTCTATTACAATCTTTTTCCTTCTTTCTAACACTTTCTCTCTCTATCAGAATCGTTCTCTTTCTCTCTATCACACTTTCTCTCTCTATTGCAATCTTTTTCCCTCTCTATCACTCTTTCTATTAGAATCTTTCTCCTCTCCATTACAACCTTTTCCGTCTGTCACACTTGCCCTCTATCACTATCTTTCTCCTCTCTATTACATTTATTCTGTTACAATCTTTCTTTCCCTCTATTGCAATCTTTCTCCTCTCTATCACTTGCACTCTATTGCAATCACTTTCTCTCTATTGCATTCTTTCTCCTTTTCTCTATCACAATCTTTCTCCTCTCTATCACACTTTTACTCTCCAATGCAATCTTTCTCCTTCTCTCCATCATACTTTGTCTCTCTATTGCAAACGTTGCCCTCTCTCTCACTCCTATCAGAATCTTTCACCTTCTCTCTATTACAACCTTTTCCATCTCTGTCGCACTTTCTGTGTATCACAATATTTCTCCTTCTCGCCATCGCAATGTTTCTCCTTCTTTCTAACCCACTTTCTCTCTATCACACTTGCTCTCTCTATTACAACCCTATCCCTCTATCACACTTTCTCTCTATCGCAATCTTTCTCACTATCACAATCTTTCTCCTTCTCTGTCATACCTTCTGTCTATTGCAATCTTTCTCCTCCTTATCACACTCTCTCTCTCTATTCAATCTTTCTCCTTCTCTATCACACTCTCTCTATTGCAATCTTTCTCCTCTCTATCACACTTTCTCTATTCCAATCTTTCTAACACTTTCTCTCTATCGTATTCTTTCACACTTTCTCTCTATTGGAACATTTCTCCTCTCTGTCACACTTTCTCTCTCTATTACAAACGTTTCCCTCTCTGTCACTCTTTCTATCAGAATCTTTCTCTTTTACACTTTCTCTTTATCGCAATCTTTCTCCTCTCTATCATACTTTCACTCTCTAATGCAATCTTTCTCCTTCTCTCCATCATACTTTGTCTCTCTGTAACACAAACGTTGTGCTCTCTCTCACTCCTATCAGAATCTTTCACCTTCTCTCTATTACAACCTTTTCCGTCTCTGTCGCACTTTCTGTCTATCACAATATTTCTCATTCTCGCCATCGCACCTTCTCACCATCGCAATGTTTCTCTCTCTATCACACTTGCTCTCTCTATTACAACCTTTTCCCTCTAGCAGAATCTTTCTCCTTACCACACTCTCTCTATTACAATCTTTCTCCTCTCTATCACTCTTCCTCTCTATCGCAATCTTTCTCCTCTCTATTGCGATCACTGTCCTCTCTATCAGAATCTTTGTCCTCTCTATCACACTTTCTCTCTATCGCGATCTTTCTTCTCTCTTTCACACTTTCTCTCTCTGAATTACACTCTTTCTCCTTTTTAAAACACTTTCTCTACTTATCACATTTTGTCTCTATTGCAATCTTTCTCCTCTCTATGCAATCTTTCTGCTCTCTATCACACTCTCTATTGCAATATTATCTCTATAATACTTTGTCTCTCTCTATTCCAATCCTTCTAACACACTTTTTCTCTCTATCGCTCTCCTCTCGCCCAATTTTCCACCTCTCTCACATTTCTTCTTTATCGCAATTTTTCTGCTTCTCTCCATTATACTTTCTCTCTCTCTACCACAATCTTTCTCCTTCTTTCTGACACACTTTCTCTCTCAATCAGATTCGTTCTCTTTCTCTATCACACTTTCTCTCTATTGCAATCTTTCTCCTTCTGTGTCACACTTTCTATTGCAATCTTTTTCCTTCTCTTTCACACTTTCTCTCTATCGCAATCTTTCTCCTTCTGTATCCCGATTTTCCTCCTCTCACATTTCCTTTTTTTGCAAACTTTTTCGTTCTCTGTCACAATTGCTCTGTATCTGTTGCAACCTTTCTCCTTTTCCTTTTCACACTTTCTCTCCCTCTATCACAATTTTTCTCTTTCTTTCTCTCTAATACAATCTTTCTGCTCTCTATCGTACTTTGTCTCTCTCTATTCGAATCTTTCTCCTTCTTTCTAACACACTTTCGCTCTATCACACTTGCTCTCTCTATTACAACCCTTTCCCTCTCCATCACTCTTTCTCTCTATCAGAATCTTTCTCCTTACCACACTCTCTCTCTATTCCAATCTTTGTCCTCTCTTTCACACTTTCTCTCTCTATTTCAATCTTTCTCCTTCTCTATCACATTTTCTCTATCAGACTTTCTCTCTACTGCCATCTCTCTCCTCTCTTTCACACTTTCTCTTTATCAGAATCGTTCTTCTCTCTATCACTTTTTTTCCATTGCAATCTTTCTCCTCTATGATACTTTGTTTCTCTCTATTCCAATCTTTCTAACACACTTTCTCTCTCTATCGCAAAGTTTCTGCTTCTCTCTTTCACACTTTCTCTGTCTATTCCAATCTTTCTAACAAACTATCTCTCTCTATCACACCCTCTGTCTATTACACCTTCTCTCTATTGCAATTGTTCTCCTTCTTTTTCACACCTTTTAGTGTTTGTGATCTGATTTGATGGTGTGTTTGATGGTGTCTCTGAAGCATTCAATAGGAAATTCTAGAAAAGGGTAAATGTTCTAAAGTAATGAATATAAACCCTATGAATTATCTGAACCATCCAATAGCCAACAGCCCATGTGATGATACTGACTGTTTCCAGCTGTGAAGGGAGGACCTTCAACTGGACCTCGTGAGGAATGTGATTCGCTCATTGGCCACATGTCAAACCTGAACCTTTGGGTATTTAACCAGAGGCTGAGCTCAGTCAAACCATTGGAGGAAGGAGTTACTTCATCAGCTCAGAGAGCAGATGAGTTGCTGGAGGCTTGTGGTTCAGAGCAGTGAAATGGTCAGTTTGAGTGTGGTGGAGCTTGGCTCAGGCTGGTCTTTCTATGGACTATGTCAAGTAAGTCTGTATTTGTGGGAACTTTCTGGTGGGCTGTAAATTGTCAGTAATGATTGTGAAGGGAAGTTGTCCAAACCTTGGGTCTCGTCAGCCCTGTGAGCTTCAGAGACATTAACACTGTCCACCTGCTCTCCATGTAAATTGTAAGCAACTCTTGGCCAGTTTAGCTTCTCCTTTTATTGTGTAATTTGTCTCAAAACAATTGCAGTTTTGTTTCTCTCTGGAGTCTGTTGACAACTCCCACCAGAGTCTTCCCTCCTTTGCTGTTCCTTAATTCTACCCATAGTGTTCCCACAGCCTGATCACCTTTGTTAAAGTCCTTTATATCTGCTAGTATACTTGTGTATTATCCATATTGCTCTTCCTACTTTTCCAATTTCCTTATCCTTTCTGAAGATCTTACAGCCTGGAATATTTAGCTTCCAGTAATTTCTGGCTTGTAGTCAGGTCTCTGTAATGGCTACTACATTACACCCTTAAAGCTGAATTTGAACTTATTGGAGTAACTCTCCTCACTTGCCCATATGCCCAATGGTGTTTTTGTTTGCTTTTTTGTTTATTTTCTTAAGCTGTTTATCTTTCTGGAGAAACTCAGTTATTTATCACTTTTTGTTTTCTAACCTTTGAACTTTAAAGACCTTGTTGCCATCCATCTATTTAATGGAGATTGTAAACAACTCTCAAACAGTCTGGCTTTTCTTTTTATTGTGTAACTCATCTCAGAGATGGCGATGACAGAATCGTTATGTAGAATTACTATTTTGCAGTGTTAGTCTTTAAATCATCATCTAGATTTTGGTCAAAGATGTCCAACTAGGAATCGTTTGGAGATGAGATGCAGCTGAAAACCGTGGGAGATGTAAGTGATTAATGGGCTGAGCTCAGTTGCTCGGTGGAATCCTGTAGTTCAGTGGTTAGAGCGCTCGCCTTGCAAGTGAGACACCTGGGTTCAATTCCAGGCAGAGTGAAATCTTGGATAAGTTTCCTTACTCCACAAGCCTAATAATAATCTCTCCAAAAAACAAAACAATAATAAATTGGTCATTTTCTATCCATGACTGTTTGTGGGACGCTGCTATGCGCAATTGGCTGCTGCGTTTCACCCACAAATAAATAGTTGATTTGCTTTATGGTCCATTCTGTGAAGTGCTTTGAGACGTCAGACATGATAAGCGCTATATCAAATGCAAGGTTATTATAATTGTCACCGGAAGCCAAGTCTGTACTAATGAGAACCAAAAACTGTCGACTGAAACCATTGCCCTGTTTCTCTCTCTAGCACCTTGGGATTCAAGGAGGGTAAGTAAGTTAAGTCTGTACTAGTGGGAACCCTGTAATGACGGCAAAGGTTGTATATCGTTCTTTCCTGCACCATTCCACACTCCAGAGGTTTGGCAACACTGTGTGGACTTCATGCAGGATGTCTGACATCCAAACATATGAGTCTTAACTCTGGTTCGCACTGGAGGTTGAGATTAGAAGTCGTTAATAAAAGAGACTGGGGTTTGAGAGGGACAGGATGGAGGAGATCTTGCTGGATTAATGTGTTAAGCTCACAGTTTGGGTCAAGGGTTTAATTCATCTACACAGATTATAGGAATATCAGAGATTGAAGTTACACACTTTTGTTAGATGGTGTAAAATCAGATTTGATGGTATCTGTTATAATCTTTGGATTACAGTGAATTTGCTTGGTTTTGGGTAATCTCGAATAGCTGTGTGAAGGTTGGTTTTGTTTGCCCAGAGCCAGTGTCTGTCCGGGTAGGTTCAGTTTACTGGTTGAGCGTCAGTTTATGCGACAGGTGGTTTGGAGCACTTGTCAATCATCAGTTTGTGTCCAAGTTGGTTCAGTGCAGGTTGTGAGGTAGTAAAGGGCTAATCAAAATAAGGTGAATGTTTGGGATCACAGAAAGGGGTCCCAGGTGCTCAGGGTTGATTGGGTAAAAGTGTTTTGGCACGTTTGAGGTATAAAAGGGAGGAGGTGGAGATGAACCAGAGTTCTTGAGGTTTGGAGTTTTCACTGACACTTGACTCTAACATTACTAATTATACAAACTCTGAATTTCAGGAACTTGTAAGAGATTTAAGTCTGGGGTAAGGTTACTCTATTGGTTACTGCCTCACAACCTGCAAAATTGTGAAGAGAGGGATGTCTCCTTCAAGAGTGCACTTAAACAGCATGTAATTCTCAGCAAGCAATAAGATACCATGACAAGGCGTGGAGTCGGTGTCTGTCAAGGTTGGTTCAGGGCAGTTGTAGAGAGTTAGTGTATGTCAGAGGATCATTTGTTGTTGATGCTTTTTATCCTGAAATTGGTTCAGTGTAGAGTTGGTTTGTGTTGGGGCTGATTCAATATAGGTAAACAGCCTATTAGTTTAGAGCAGTGTCTGATTTGGATGTGTTGCACTACGTTGGACTACATGGTAAGTGAAGATTCCTGGAAACCTTAGGGGGACGACTGAAGCTCATGCCCTGTTTCTCTCTCTCTCTAGCTCCTTGGGACTCGTGGAGGATAAGTTAAGTCTGTATCTGTGCGAACCAACCCAGTGATGATGGCAAAGGTTGTATATCTTTCTTTCTTGCAACTTTCCACACTCCAGAGGTTTGGCAACACTATGTGGACTTCATGCAGGATGTCTGACATCTGAACACATATGAGCCAAACTCTGGTTCACACTAGAGGTTGAGATTAGAAGTTGTTAGTAACAGACTGAGGTTTGAGAGGGACAAGATGGGGAGATGTTGCTGAGTTAATGTGGTGAGGTGACATTTTGGATTGTGGATAGAATTAATTGGTACAGATTGTATGAATGGCAGAGATTGAAGTCAGACACTGTAGTTAGATGGTGTAAGATTAGATTTGATAACATCTAGTACAAGAGTTTGATCAGAGTGAGTTTGTGTGTCGGGTAATATAGAGTCGCTGTGTGAAGGTTGGTTTATTAGCACAGAGTGGGTGTCCGTCGAGATTGGTTGGGGTGAGTGGCTGAGAGTCGGTTTGTGTTGGGGCTGGTTGCGGAACATCAGTTTGTGTGCGAGTTGGTTCAGGGCAGGTGTGTAGAGTCGGTGCCTGTCTGAGGTCGGTCGAGGGCAGTTGTTGAGGGTTAGTCTTTCAGGCCTGGCTCAGTGCAGTTGCCTCGGGTCAGTCGCTGCCAGGGCTGGGTCGGAGCAGTTTGCACGGCTGGTTTGCTAGTAATTGGCAATGTGTAGCTGCCGAGAGTCAGTCGCTGCCGGGTCTGGGTCAGTGTGGCTGCCACGAGTTAGGTTCTGTTCAGACTGGTTTAGTGTAGTTGTTGAGTCAGTTTATGCTGAGATTGGTTCACAGTTTGGTTTGTCGGGGTGAGTGAGTCCAGTTGTTGAGTTGGCTTCTATCAGTGTTTCCTTAGTGTAGTTGAGAGTTGGGTTTAGTTGAGAGGGTGTTTGAGAGTTGGCTTGTGTCAGGGCAGGTTCAGTGCAGTTGAGTGAGTGGGGCGAAGTTTGGATTAGTAATATTCTTGAGAATGGATTTCTGTAGCTTTGATCAGTGAAGCTCAGGGAAGTTGGTCAGTGTCAGAGCTGGTTTAGTGAAGCTGAGGTGTTGTGAGACGGGATTGCCTTTGTGTTGCTGAGTTTGTTTGTTAGAGAATCCTCTGTAGTTCATGTTGAGATTGGTTCAGTGTATTTGATGGGAGTTGGTCAGTGTCAGGAATGGTTCAGTGTAGGAACACAACCAATGTATTTACAGCAGAGCTTGGATCGGGCTGGTTGTGCATTTGGACTATATGGTAAGTGTGGTTTTGTGGAAACCTTAGTATATTTCTATCCTTTCCAGCAAGTTGGAATTCGTTGTAGATCAGGTAAGTGTAACAGCGGAAAACTATGTTGGCAACTAAAGCTATTACACTCTTTCTCTCTTGCACCTTTCCACACTCCAGAGGTTTGGTAACACTATGTGGACATCATGGTGGATGTTTGACTTGTGAGCCCAACTCTGGTTCACACTGGAGGTTGAGATTAGAAGTTGTTAGTAGCAAAGACTGGGGTTTGAGAGGGACAAGATGGGGAGATGTTGCTGAGTGAAAATGGTGAGGTGATAGTTTGGGTTGAGGATAGAATTAATTCGTACAGGTTGTATGAATTGCAGAGAATTAAGTCAGAAACTGTAGTTGGGTGGTGTAAGGTTTGATAACATCTATTACAAGAGTTTGATCTGAGATCAGATGGAATTTGTGTGTGGCATAATAAAGTCTTTGTATGAAGGTTGGTTTATTTGCCCAGAGCCAGTGTCTGTCGTGGTTAGTTGGGTTGAATGGCTGAGAGTTGGTTTGTATTGGGGCTGGTTGTGGAGCATCAGTTTGTGTGCGAGTTGGTTCAGGGCAGGTGTGTAGAGTTGGCGCGTGTCTGAGGTCAGTCGAGGGCAGTTGTTGAGGGTTAGTCTTTCAGGCCTGGCTCAGTGCAGTTGCCTCGGGTCAGTCGCTGCCAGGGCTGGGTCGGAGCAGTTTGCACGGCTGGTTTGCTAGTAATCGGCAATGTGTAGCTGCCGAGAGTCAGTCGCTGCCGGGTCTGGGTCAGTGTGGCTGCCACGAGTCAGGTTCTGTTCAGACTGGTTTAGTGTAGTTGTTGAGTCAGTTTATGCTGAGATTGGTTCACAGTTCGGTTTGTCAGGGTCAGTCAGACTTGGTGTTGAGAGTTGGGTTTAGTGGAGAGGGTGATTGAGAGTTGGCTTGTGTCAGGGCAGGTTCAGCGTAGTTGAGTGAGTGGGGCCAAGGTTGGATTAGTAGAATTCTTGAGAATGGATTTCTGTGGATTTGATCAGTGAAGCTCAGGGGAGTTGGTCAGTGTTTAGTGAAGTTGAGGTGTTGTGAGATGGAATTGCCTTTGTGTTGTTTAGTTGGTTTGTCAGAGAATCCTCTGTTGTTGTTGATGTAGTTAATGTTGAGGTTGTTTAAAGTGAATTTGATGGGTGTTGGTCAGTGTCAGGAATGGTTCAGTGTAGGAACACAACCAATTTATTTTACAGCAGAGCTTGGATCGGGCTGGTTGTGCATTTGGACAATACGGTAAGTGTGGTTTTGTGGAAAGGTTAGTATATTTGTATCCTCTTTCTTCCCAGCAAGTTGGAATTCGTGGTAGATCAGGTAAGTGTAACAGCCGAAACTATGTTGGCAACTAAAGCTATTACACTCTTTCTCTCTTGCACCTTTCCACACTCCAGAGGTTTGGTAACACTATGTGGACATCATGCTGGATGTTTGACATGTGAGCCAAACTCTGGTTCACACTGGAGGTTGAGATTAGAAGTTGTTGGTAGCAAAGACTGGGGTTTGAGAGGGACAAGGTTGGGAGATGTTGCTGAGTTAATATGGTGAGGTGATAGTTTGGGTTGAGGGTAGAATTAATTGGTTCAGATTGTATGAATTGTAGAGATTCAAGTCAGACACTGTAGTTAGATGGTGTAAGATTAGATTTGATAACAAGAGTTTGATCAGAGTGAGTTTGTGTGTTGGGTAATATAGTCGCTGTGTGAAGGTTGGTTTATTTGCCCAGAGCCAGTGTGTGTCGAGATTGGTTGGGGTGAGTGGCTGAGAGTCGGTTTGTGTTGGGGCTGGTTGCAGAACATCAGTTTGTGTGCGAGTTGGTTCAGGGCAGTTGTGTAGAGTCGGTGCCAGTCTGAGGTCGGTCGAGGGCAGTTGTTGAGGGTTAGAGTCTTTCAGGCCTGGCTCAGTGCAGTTGCCTCGGGTCAGTCGCTGCCAGGGCTGGGTCGGAGCAGTTTGCACGGCTGGTTTGCTAGTAACCGGCAATGTGTAGCTGCCGAGGGTCAGTCGCTGCCGGGTCTGGGTCAGTGTGGCTGCCACGTGTCAGGTTCTGTTCAGACTGGTTTAGTGTAATTGTTGAGTCAGTTTATGCTGAGATTGGTTCACAGTTCGGTATGTCAGGGTCAGTCAGTCTAGATGTTGAGAGTTGGGTTTAGTCAAGAGGGTGTTTGAGAGTTGGCTTGTGTCAGGGCAGGTTCAGTGCAGTTACAGTTCAATGAATGGGGCCAGGGTCAGCTACTAGAATCTGTCTGAGTCAGGGCCTCAGTGAAGTTGTTGAGAATGGATTTGATCAGTGAAGCTCAGGGGAGTTAGTCAGTGTTTAGTGAAGTTGAGGTGTTGTGAGATGGAATTGCCTTTATGTTGTTTAGTTGGTTTGTCAGAGAATCCTCTGTAGTTATTGATGTAGTTAATGTTGAGATTGGTTAAGTGAATTTGATGGGAGTTGGTCAGTGTCAGGAATGGTTCAGTGTAGGAACACAACCAATTTATTTACAGCAGAGCATGGATCGGGCTGGTTGTGCATTTGGACAATACGGTAAGTGTGGTTTTGTGGAAAGGTTAGTATATTTGTATCCTCTTTCTTTCCAGCAAGTTGGAATTCATGGTAGATAAGGTAAGTGTAATAGCAGAAAACTATGTTGGCAACTAAAGCTATTACACTCTTTCTCTCTTGCACCTTTCCACACTCCAGAGGTTTGGTAACACTATGTGGACATCATGTTGGATGTTTGACATGTGAGCCAAACTCTGGTTCACACTGGAGGTTGAGATTAGAAGTTGTTGGTAGCAAAGACTGGGGTTTGAGAGGGACAAGATGGGGAGATGTTGCTGAGTTAATATGGTGAGGTGATAGTTTGGGTTGAGGATAGAATTAATTGGTACAGTTGTATGAATCGCAGAGAATCAAGTCAGAAACTGTAGTTGGGTGGTGTAAGGTTTGATAACATCTATTACAAGAGTTTGATCAGAGTAGATGTTTGTGTGTGGATAATAAAGTCTTTGTGTGAAGGTTGGTTTATTTGCCCAGAGCCAGTGTCTGTCGAGGTTGGTTGGGTTGAATGGCTGAGAGTTGGTTTGTATTGGGGCTGGTTGTGGAGCATCAGTTTGTGTGCGAGTTGGTTCAGGGCAGGTGTGAAGAGTGGGTGCCTGTCTGAGGTCGGTCGAGGGCAGTTGTTGAGGGTTAGAGTCTTTCAGGCCTGGCTCAGTGCAGTTGCCTCGGGTCAGTCGCTGCCAGGGCTGGGTCGGAGCAGTTTGCACGGCTGGTTTGCTAGTAACCGGCAATGTGTAGCTGCCGAGAGTCAGTCGCTGCCGGGTCTGGGTCAGTGTGGCTGCCACGAGTCAGGTTCTGTTCAGACTGGTTTAGTGTAGTTGTTGAGTCAGTTTATGCTGAGATTGGTTCACAGTTCGGTTTGTCAGGGTCAGTCAGTCTAGATGTTGAGAGTTGGGTTTAGTTGAGAGGGTGATTGAGAGTTGGCTTGTGTCAGGGCAGGTTCAGGGCAGTTACGCAGTGTAGTTGAGTGAGTGGGGCCAAGGTTGGATTAGTAGAATTGTTGAGAATGGATTTCTGTGGATTTGATCAGTGAAGCTCAGGGGAGTTGGTCAGTGTTTAGTGAAGTTGAGGTGTTGTGAGATGGAATTGCCTTTGTGTTGTTTAGTTGGTTTGTCAGAGAATCCTCTGTAGTTATTGATGTAGTTAATGTTGAGGTTGTTTAAGTGAATTTGATGGGTGTTGGTCAGTGTCAGGAATGGTTCAGTGTAGGAACACAACCAATTTATTTACAGCAGAGCTTGGATCGGGCTGGTTGTGCATTTGGACAATACGGTAAGTGTGGTTTTGTGGAAAGGTTAGTACATTTGTATCCTCTTTCTTTCCAGCAAGTTGGAATTCATGGTAGATAAGGTAAGTGTAATAGCAGAAAACTATGTTGGCAACTAAAGCTATTACACTCTTTCTCTCTTGCACCTTTCCACACTCCAGAGGTTTGGTAACACTATGTGGACATCATGTTGGATGTTTGACATGTGAGCCAAACTCTGGTTCACACTGGAGGTTGAGATTAGAAGTTGTTGGTAGCAAAGATTGGGGTTTGAGAGGGGCAAGGTTGGGAGATGTTGCTGAGTTAATATGGTGAGGTGATAGTTTGGGTTGAGGGTAGAATTAATTGGTTCAGATTGTATGAATTGTAGAGATTCAAGTCAGACACTGTAGTTAGATGGTGTAAGATTAGATTTGAAAACAAGAGTTTGATCAGAGTGAGTTTGTGTGTTGGGTAATATAGTCGCTGTGTGAAGGTTGGTTTATTTGCCCAGAGCCAGTGTGTGTCGAGATTGGTTGGGGTGAGTGGCTGAGAGTCGGTTTGTGTTGGGGCTGGTTGTGCAACATCAGTTTGTGTGCGAGTTGGTTCAGGGCAGGTGTGTAGAGTCGGTGCCAGTCTGAGGTCGGTCGAGGGCAGTTGTTGAGGGTTAGAGTCTTTCAGGCCTGGCTCAGTGCAGTTGCCTCGGGTCAGTCGCTGCCAGGGCTGGGTCGGAGCAGTTTGCACGGCTGGTTTGCTAGTAACCGGCAATGTGTAGCTGCCGAGGGTCAGTCGCTGCCGGGTCTGGGTCAGTGTGGCTGCCACGTGTCAGGTTCTGTTCAGACTGGTTTAGTGTAATTGTTGAGTCAGTTTATGCTGAGATTGGTTCACAGTTCGGTTTGTCAGGGTCAGTCAGTCTAGATGTTGAGAGTTGGGTTTAGTCAAGAGGGTGATTGAGAGTTGGCTTGTGTCAGGGCAGGTTCAGTGCAGTTACAGTTCAATGAATGGGGCCAGGGTCAGCTACTAGAATCTGTCTGAGTCAGGGCCTCAGTGAAGTTGTTGAGAATGGATTTGATCAGTGAAGCTCAGGGGAGTTAGTCAGTGTTTAGTGAAGTTGAGGTGTTGTGAGATGGAATTGCCTTTGTGTTGTTTAGTTGGTTTGTCAGAGAATCCTCTGTAGTTATTGATGTAGTTAATGTTGAGATTGTTTAAGTGAATTTGATGGGTGTTGGTCAGTGTCAGGAATGGTTCAGTGTAGGAACACAACCAATTTATTTACAGCAGAGCATGGATCGGGCTGGTTGTGCATTTGGACTATACGGTAAGTGTGGTTTTGTGGAAAGGTTAGTATATTTGTATCCTCTTTCTTTCCAGCAAGTTGGAATTCATGGTAGATAAGGTAAGTGTAATAGCAGAAAACTATGTTGGCAACTAAAGCTATTACACTCTTTCTCTCTTGCACCTTTCCACACTCCAGAGGTTTGGTAACACTATGTGGACATCATGTTGGATGTTTGACATGTGAGCCAAACTCTGGTTCACACTGGAGGTTGAGATTAGAAGTTGTTGGTAGCAAAGACTGGGGTTTGAGAGGGAAAAGATGGGGAGATGTTGCTGAGTTAATATGGTGAGGTGATAGTTTGGGTTGAGGGTAGAATTAATTGGTACAGATTGTATGAATTGTGGAGATTCAAGTCGGACACTGTAGTTAGATGATGTAAGATTAGATTTGGTGACGTCTAGTACAAGAGTTTAATCAGAGTGAGTTTGTGTGTTGGGTAATATAGAGTCTTTGTGTGAAGGTTGGTTTATTTGCCCAGAGCCAGTGTCTGTCGAGGTTGGTTGGGTTGAATGGCTGAGAGTCAGTTTGTGTTATGGAACATCAGTTTGTGTGCGAGTTGGTTCAGGGCAGATGTAGAGTGGGTGCCTGTCTGAGGTCGGTCGAGGGCAGTTGTTGAGGGTTAGAGTCTTTCAGGCCTGGCTCAGTGCAGTTGCCTCGGGTCAGTCGCTGCCAGGGCTGGGTCGGAGCAGTTTGCACGGCTGGTTTGCTAGTAACCGGCAATGTGTAGCTGCCGAGAGTCAGTCGCTGCCGGGTCTGGGTCAGTGTGGCTGCCACGAGTCAGGTTCTGTTCAGACTGGTTTAGTGTAGTTGTTGAGTCAGTTTATGCTGAGATTGGTTCACAGTTTGGTTTGTCAGGGTCAGTCAGTCTAGATGTTGAGAGTTGGGTTTAGTTTAGAGGGTGATTGAGAGTTGGCTTGTGTCAGGGCAGGTTCAGGGCAGTTACGCAGTGTAGTTGAGTGAGTGGGGCCAAGGTTGGATTAGTAGAATTGTTGAGAATGAATTTCTGTGGATTTGATCAGTGAAGCTCAGGGGAGTTGGTCAGTGTTTAGTGAAGTTGAGGTGTTGTGAGATGGAATTGCCTTTGTGTTGCTGAGTTGGTTTGTCAGAGTATCCTCTGTAGTAATCGATGTAGTTCATGTTGAGATTGGTTCAGTGTATTTGATGCGAGTTGGTCAGTGGCAGGAATGGTTCAGTGTAGGAACACAACCAATTTATTTACAGCAGAGCTTGGATCGGGCTGGTTGTGCGTTTGGACTATACGGTAAGTGTGGTTTTGTGGAAACCTTAGTATATTTGTATCCTCTTTCTTTCCAGCAAGTTGGAATTCGTGGTAGATAAGGTAAGTGTAATAGCGGAAAACTATGTTGGCAACTAAAGCTATTACACTCTTTCTCTCTTGCACCTTTCCACACTCCAGAGGTTTGGCAACACTATGTGGACATCATGCTGGATGTCTGACCATGTGAGCCAAACTCTGGTTCACACTGGAGGTTGAGATTAGAAGTTGTTAGTAGCAAAGACTGGGGTTTGAGAGGGACAAGATGGGGAGATGTTGCTGAGTTAATATGGTGAGGTGATAGTTTGGGTTGAGGGTAGAATTAATTGGTACAGATTGTATGAATTGCAGCAGATTCAAGTCAGACACTGTAAGTTGTGTGTAAGGATTTGATAACATCTATTACAGTTGATTCTAGATCAGATGGATTTTTGGTGGGTATTATAAAGTCTTTGTGTGAAGGTTGGTTTATTTGCCCAGAGCCAGTGTCCTGTGCGTAGGTTGTTTGGGTTGAATGGCTGAGAGTCGGTTTGTATTGGGGCTGGTTGTGGAACATCAGTTTGTGTGCGAGTTGGTTCAGGGCAGGTGTGTAGAGTCGGTGCGTGTCTGGTCGGTCGAGGGCAGTTGTTGAGGGTTAGAGTCTTTCAGGCCTGGCTCAGTGCAGTTGCCTCGGGTCAGTCGCTGCCAGGGCTGGGTCGGAGCAGTTTGCACGGCTGGTTTGCTAGTAACCGGCAATGTGTAGCTGCCGAGGTCAGTCGCTGCCGGGTCTGGGTCAGTGTGGCTGCCACGAGTCAGGTTCTGTTCAGACTGG